>NW_027099826.1:0-155000 GCF_031753505.1 Anomalospiza imberbis | reverse complement strand
CCCTAACCCTAACCCTAACCCTAACCCTAACCCTAACCCTAACCCTAACCCTAACCCTAACCCTAACCTAACCCTAACCCTAACCCTAACCCTAACCCTAACCCTAACCCTAACCCTAACCCTAACCCTAACCCTAACCCTAACCCTAACCCTAACCCTAACCCTAACCCTAACCCTAACCCTAACCCTAACCCTAACCCTAACCCTAACCCTAACCCTAACCCTAACCCTAACCCTAACCCTAACCCTAACCCTAACCCTAACCCTAACCCTAACCTAACCCTAACCCTAACCCTAACCCTAACCCTAACCCTAACCCTAACCCTAACCCTAACCCTAACCTAACCCTAACCCTAACCCTAACCCTAACCCTAACCCTAACCCTAACCCTAACCCTAACCCTAACCCTAACCCTAACCCTAACCCTAACCCTAACCCTAACCCTAACCCTAACCCTAACCCTAACCCTAACCCTAACCCTAACCCTAACCCTAACCCTAACCCTAACCCTAACCCTAACCCTAACCCTAACCTAACCCTAACCCTAACCCTAACCCTAACCCTAACCCTAACCCTAACCCTAACCCTAACCCTAACCCTAACCCTAACCCTAACCCTACCCTAACCCTAACCCTAACCCTAACCCTAACCCTAACCCTAACCCTAACCCTAACCCTAACCCTAACCCTAACCCTAACCCTAACCCTAACCCTAACCCTAACCCTAACCCTAACCCTAACCCTAACCCTAACCCTAACCCTAACCCTAACCCTAACCCTAACCCTAACCCTAACCCTAACCCTAACCCTAACCCTAACCCTAACCCTAACCCTAACCCTAACCCTAACCCTAACCCTAACCCTAACCCTAACCCTAACCCTAACCCTAACCCTAACCCTAACCCTAACCCTAACCCTAACCCTAACCCTAACCCTAACCCTAACCCTAACCCTAACCCTAACCCTAACCCTAACCCTAACCCTAACCCTAACCCTAACCCTAACCCTAACCCTAACCCTAACCCTAACCCTAACCCTAACCCTAACCCTAACCTAACCCTAACCCTAACCCTAACCCTAACCCTAACCCTAACCCTAACCCTAACCCTAACCCTAACCCTAACCCTAACCCTAACCCTAACCCTAACCCTAACCCTAACCCTAACCCTAACCCTAACCCTAACCCTAACCCTAACCCTAACCCTAACCCTAACCCTAACCCTAACCCTAACCCTAACCCTAACCCTAACCCTAACCCTAACCCTAACCCTAACCCTAACCCTAACCCTAACCCTAACCCTAACCCTAACCCTAACCCTAACCCTAACCCTAACCCTAACCCTAACCCTAACCCTAACCCTAACCCTAACCCTAACCCTAACCCTAACCCTAACCCTAACCCTAACCCTAACCCCTAACCCTAACCCTAACCCTAACCCTAACCCTAACCCTAACCCTAACCCTAACCCTAACCCTAACCTAACCCTAACCCTAACCCTAACCCTAACCCTAACCCTAACCCTAACCCTAACCCTAACCCTAACCCTAACCCTAACCCTAACCCTAACCCTAACCCTAACCCTAACCCTAACCCTAACCCTAACCCTAACCCTAACCCTAACCCTAACCCTAACCCTAACCCTAACCCTAACCCTAACCCTAACCCTAACCCTAACCCTAACCCTAACCCTAACCCTAACCCTAACCCTAACCCTAACCCTAACCCTAACCCTAACCCTAACCCTAACCCTAACCCTAACCCTAACCCTAACCCTAACCCTAACCCTAACCCTAACCCTAACCCTAACCCTAACCCTAACCCTAACCCTAACCTAACCCTAACCCTAACCCTAACCCTAACCCTAACCCTAACCCTAACCCTAACCTAACCCTAACCCTAACCCTAACCCTAACCCTAACCCTAACCCTAACCCTAACCCTAACCCTAACCCTAACCCTAACCCTAACCCTAACCCTAACCCTAACCCTAACCCTAACCCCTAACCCTAACCCTAACCCTAACCCTAACCCTAACCCTAACCCTAACCCTAACCCTAACCCTAACCCTAACCCTAACCCTAACCCTAACCCTAACCCTAACCCTAACCCTAACCCTAACCCTAACCCTAACCCTAACCCTAACCCTAACCCTAACCCTAACCCTAACCCTAACCCTAACCCTAACCCTAACCCTAACCCTAACCCTAACCCTAACCCTAACCCTAACCCTAACCCTAACCCTAACCCTAACCCTAACCCTAACCCTAACCTAACCCTAACCCTAACCCTAACCCTAACCCTAACCCTAACCCTAACCCTAACCCTAACCCTAACCCTAACCCTAACCCTAACCTAACCCTAACCCTAACCCTAACCCTAACCCTAACCCTAACCCTAACCCTAACCCTAACCCTAACCCTAACCCTAACCCTAACCTAACCCTAACCCTAACCCTAACCCTAACCCTAACCCTAACCCTAACCTAACCCTAACCCTAACCCTAACCCTAACCCTAACCCTAACCCTAACCCTAACCCTAACCCTAACCCTAACCCTAACCCTAACCCTAACCCTAACCCTAACCCTAACCCTAACCCTAACCCTAACCCTAACCCTAACCCTAACCCTAACCCTAACCCTAACCCTAACCCTAACCCTAACCCTAACCCTAACCCTAACCCTAACCCTAACCCTAACCCTAACCCTAACCCTAACCCTAACCCTAACCCTAACCCTAACCCTAACCCTAACCCTAACCCTAACCCTAACCCTAACCCTAACCCTAACCCTAACCCTAACCCTAACCCTAACCCTAACCCTAACCCTAACCCTAACCCTAACCCTAACCCTAACCCTAACCCTAACCCTAACCCTAACCCTAACCCTAACCCTAACCCTAACCCTAACCCTAACCCTAACCCTAACCCTAACCCTAACCCTAACCCTAACCCTAACCCTAACCCTAACCCTAACCCTAACCCTAACCCTAACCCTAACCCTAACCCTAACCCTAACCCTAACCCTAACCCTAACCCTAACCCTAACCCTAACCCTAACCCTAACCCTAACCCTAACCCTAACCCTAACCCTAACCCTAACCCTAACCCTAACCCTAACCCTAACCTAACCCTAACCCTAACCCTAACCCTAACCCTAACCCTAACCCTAACCTAACCCTAACCCTAACCCTAACCCTAACCCTAACCCTAACCCTAACCCTAACCCTAACCCTAACCCTAACCCTAACCCTAACCCTAACCCTAACCCTAACCCTAACCCTAACCCTAACCCTAACCCTAACCCTAACCCTAACCCTAACCCTAACCCTAACCCTAACCCTAACCCTAACCCTAACCCTAACCCTAACCCTAACCCTAACCCTAACCCTAACCCTAACCCTAACCCTAACCCTAACCCTAACCCTAACCCTAACCCTAACCCTAACCCTAACCCTAACCTAACCCTAACCCTAACCCTAACCCTAACCCTAACCCTAACCCTAACCCTAACCCTAACCCTAACCCTAACCCTAACCCTAACCCTAACCCTAACCCTAACCCTAACCCTAACCCTAACCCTAACCCTAACCCTAACCCTAACCCTACCCTAACCCTAACCCTAACCCTAACCCTAACCCTAACCCTAACCCTAACCCTAACCCTAACCCTAACCCTAACCCTAACCCTAACCCTAACCCTAACCCTAACCCTAACCCTAACCCTAACCCTAACCCTAACCCTAACCTAACCCTAACCCTAACCCTAACCCTAACCCTAACCCTAACCCTAACCCTAACCCTAACCCTAACCCTAACCCTAACCCTAACCCTAACCCTAACCCTAACCCTAACCCTAACCCTAACCCTAACCCTAACCCTAACCCTAACCCTAACCCTAACCCTAACCCTAACCTAACCCTAACCCTAACCCTAACCCTAACCCTAACCCTAACCCTAACCCTAACCCTAACCCTAACCCTAACCTAACCCTAACCCTAACCCTAACCCTAACCCTAACCCTAACCCTAACCCTAACCCTAACCCTAACCCTAACCCTAACCCTAACCCTAACCCTAACCCTAACCCTAACCCTAACCCTAACCCTAACCCTAACCCTAACCCTAACCCTAACCCTAACCCTAACCCTAACCCTAACCCTAACCCTAACCCTAACCCTAACCCTAACCCTAACCCTAACCCTAACCCTAACCCTAACCCTAACCCTAACCCTAACCACCCTAACCCTAACCCTAACCCTAACCCTAACCCTAACCCTAACCCTAACCCTAACCCTAACCCTAACCTAACCCTAACCCTAACCCTAACCCTAACCCTAACCCTAACCCTAACCCTAACCCTAACCCTAACCCTAACCCTAACCCTAACCCTAACCCTAACCCTAACCCTAACCCTAACCCTAACCCTAACCCTAACCCTAACCCTAACCCTAACCCTAACCCTAACCCTAACCCTAACCCTAACCCTAACCCTAACCCTAACCCTAACCCTAACCCTAACCCTAACCCTAACCCTAACCCTAACCCTAACCTAACCCTAACCCTAACCCTAACCCTAACCCTAACCCTAACCCTAACCCTAACCCTAACCCTAACCCTAACCCTAACCCTAACCCTAACCCTAACCCTAACCCTAACCCTAACCCTAACCCTAACCCTAACCCTAACCCTAACCCTAACCCTAACCCTAACCCTAACCCTAACCCTAACCCTAACCCTAACCCTAACCCTAACCCTAACCCTAACCCTAACCCTAACCCTAACCCTAACCCTAACCCTAACCCTAACCCTAACCCTAACCCTAACCCTAACCCTAACCCTAACCCTAACCCTAACCCTAACCTAACCCTAACCCTAACCCTAACCCTAACCCTAACCCTAACCCTAACCCTAACCTAACCCTAACCCTAACCCTAACCCTAACCCTAACCCTAACCCTAACCTAACCCTAACCCTAACCCTAACCCTAACCCTAACCCTAACCCTAACCCTAACCCTAACCCTAACCCTAACCCTAACCCTAACCCTAACCCTAACCCTAACCCTAACCCTAACCCTAACCCTAACCCTAACCCTAACCCTAACCCTAACCCTAACCTAACCCTAACCCTAACCCTAACCCTAACCCTAAACCCTAACCCTAACCCTAACCCTAACCCTAACCCTAACCCTAACCCTAACCCTAACCCTAACCCTAACCCTAACCCTAACCCTAACCCTAACCACCTAACCCTAACCCTAACCCTAACCCTAACCCTAACCCTAACCCTAACCCTAACCCTAACCCTAACCCTAACCCTAACCCTAACCCTAACCCTAACCCTAACCCTAACCCTAACCCTAACCCTAACCCTAACCCTAACCCTAACCCTAACCCTAACCCTAACCCTAACCCTAACCCTAACCCTAACCCTAACCCTAACCCTAACCCTAACCCTAACCCTAACCCTAACCCTAACCCTAACCCTAACCCTAACCCTAACCCTAACCCTAACCCTAACCTAACCCTAACCCTAACCCTAACCCTAACCCTAACCCTAACCCTAACCCTAACCCTAACCCTAACCCTAACCCTAACCCTAACCCTAACCCTAACCCTAACCCTAACCCTAACCCTAACCCTAACCCTAACCCTAACCCTAACCCTAACCCTAACCCTAACCCTAACCCTAACCCTAACCCTAACCCTAACCCTAACCCTAACCCTAACCCTAACCCTAACCCTAACCCTAACCCTAACCCTAACCCTAACCCTAACCCTAACCCTAACCCTAACCCTAACCCTAACCCTAACCCTAACCCTAACCCTAACCCTAACCCTAACCCTAACCCTAACCCTAACCCTAACCCTAACCCTAACCCTAACCCTAACCCTAACCCTAACCCTAACCCTAACCCTAACCCTAACCCTAACCCTAACCCTAACCCTAACCCTAACCTAACCCTAACCCTAACCCTAACCCTAACCCTAACCCTAACCCTAACCCTAACCCTAACCCTAACCCTAACCCTAACCCTAACCCTAACCCTAACCCTAACCCTAACCCTAACCCTAACCCTAACCCTAACCCTAACCCTAACCCTAACCCTAACCCTAACCCTAACCCTAACCCTAACCCTAACCCTAACCCTAACCCTAACCCTAACCCTAACCCTAACCCTAACCCTAACCCTAACCCTAACCCTAACCCTAACCCTAACCCTAACCCTAACCCTAACCCTAACCCTAACCCTAACCCTAACCCTAACCCTAACCCTAACCCTAACCCTAACCCTAACCCTAACCCTAACCCTAACCCTAACCCTAACCCTAACCCTAACCCTAACCCTAACCCTAACCCTAACCCTAACCCTAACCCTAACCCTAACCCTAACCCTAACCCTAACCCTAACCCTAACCCTAACCCTAACCCTAACCCTAACCCTAACCCTAACCCTAACCCCGCCCCCCTAACCCCGCCCCCCTAACCCCGCCCCCCTAACCCCGCCCCCCTAACCCCGCCCCCCTAACCCCGCCCCCCTAACCCCGCCCCCCTAACCCCGCCCCCCTAACCCCGCCCCCCTAACCCCGCCCCCCTAACCCCGCCCCCCTAACCCCGCCCCCCTAACCCCGCCCCCCTAACCCCGCCCCCCTAACCCCGCCCCCCTAACCCCGCCCCCCTAACCCCTATATATATATATATATATATATATATATAAAAAGAAGAAAAACTATATGTCCGGTGCAGCAGTAGAAAATTTCAGGCTCCCAGGGAGTAAATATCTTCTTTAATTTTTTTTTTTTTTTTTTTTTTTTTTTTTTCTCATTTACTCCCTGGGAGCCTGAAATTTTCTACTGCTGCTTTTTCATTCTAAAGCAAGAAAAGACAGAGCAACATAAAAGGAGAGAAAGGGGAAAAGGAAGATGACAAGACAGAAAAACTGAGACAGAGGAAGACAACAGAGAAAGGAGAAGTGAACACAAAAAAGAAGACAGAAAGTAGAAGACAACACAACAGAGAAAAGAGCATGAAAGGGACAAGAGAAAAAGAAAGGCAACACAGAGGGGAAGACAAGACACAAAACAGAGAGAGGAAGCCAAGAGAGAAAAGAGAAAGCACACAGAGGAAGACGACAGAAAACAAAATGGAGACAGATGACAAGACAGAAATATAGACAAACATCAATGACATTACCTTAAAACCGGAAAGGAATAGGGAGATACAATGACAGAGTGACCACGAAAGAGCCAGGAGTAAAGGGAAGAGGAGACTGAATTACAAACACTGACAGAAAAGGAAACACTTAAAGACAAACACATAAAACCATACTCACAACAAGAAAGATTACAGAGAGATGCACAAACAGAACAACAGAGAGAGAGACAGAGAGACTGAAAAGGAGGTAGGATAAGAGGCAAAAAAATAAAAAGAGATGTAGAAAGAAAATGTAAAGTGGGAAACAAAAAGGGTTAAAGTGACAGGATAGCAAGCATGACAAACACAAAGGACGACACTTAAACTTAGAGAAAAAGGGAAAAGATTTAGAAGAGACAAAGAAACCCCAGTGAAAGCTACACAGAAAGAAAAATCAAGTACAAACAACAGACAAAACCAGACACGGACTAACAAACAAACAGGAAAAGAGATGTAGAGGAACAGGAAAAAATAAATAGGGTTACAGGAGAATAGATCTACAAAAGCACACCTACCGTCTTAGAAACCTTGACAAAGGGAAACGTGGCCGGACACCAACGGAAGTAAAGATAGAAACAGGAGGGTAAAGTGACAAATGGACAGAACATTAAAGTTACAGGCAGAGCAAGAAAGAGCGTGGAAAGGAAATGACTACACCACACCAAATGAAGACAGGAGACTAATTTGGGGCTGGGGCATAGGGGCGAGGGGTATGATTACTGGGGCTGATTCAACTTTATTATTAACTTTGGGAGTTACACTTCAGCAAAACACAAGGTGACAATGTATACATACATAAGTACACACACAAATACAAGGAAAATTACATTACACCTATGCACTCAAATATAAAAAGCGCAATTTACATAGCTAACAACACATCAAAATACATAAACTGATGCAACCACAGACCAAAACAATGTACTGAAAGCCAAATACATATTAACACATTAGAACCATTTCTCTGCTACAGAAAAGTTCATTGCACTTTGTTTTATTCCTACAGCAAACCCAGAAGAGCAACAGCACACACCACTCAGCCAACACGGTATCCTCCTCCACATTATGTGCAAATTCACCTTGGCACCCATCTCCACTGCCATGTAACACGTCACACATCATCGCTCCTCGGGAAGGTGATTCCCGGGAGCCTCCAAAAGAATCCTCCTGCCTGACGAAAACCCCGGTCCCGGGGCGGTCCGCACCCTAACTTTGGCGATGAACGTCGCCTCGCGGACCGGCCGGGACCGAGGGAAAAAAAACCCAGCCGGGGGGAAAAAAAAAAAAACCCCCCGGCTGGGGATTTTTTATTCTAAATTTAAAAATGAATTGAAAACCTGAAAGGTAAAGACAACACACACAAGGTTAGAACCGGTCAACACGCACACCCACCGCCCTCCTTGGGCTGACGCGCAAACCCACCCTCGCGCTCATCGCAACCGCTCTGCTGACCCCCGGCCGCCCCAACCCATTCACCACGCTCCTGGGGAACGTGGTTCCCCAGGAGCCTCCAAAAAAATCCTCCTGCCTGACGAAAACCCCGGTCCCGGGGCGGTCCGCACCCTAACTTTGGCGATGAACGTCGCCTCGCGGACCGGCCGGGACCGAGGGAAAAAAAACCCAGCCGGGGGGAAAAAAAAAAAAACCCCCCGGCTGGGGATTTTTTATTCTAAATTTAAAAATGAATTGAAAACCTGAAAGGTAAAGACAACACACACAAGGTTAGAACCGGTCAACACGCACACCCACCGCCCTCCTTGGGCTGACGCGCAAACCCACCCTCGCGCTCATCGCAACCGCTCTGCTGACCCCCGGCCGCCCCCACCCATTCACCATGCTCCTGGGGAACGTGGTTCCCCAGGAGCCTCCAAAAAAATCCTCCTGCCTGACGAAAACCCCGGTCCCGGGGCGGTCCGCACCCTAACTTTGGCGATGAACGTCGCCTCGCGGACCGGCCGGGACCGAGGGAAAAAAAACCCAGCCGGGGGGAAAAAAAAAAAAACCCCCCCGGCTGGGGATTTTTTATTCTAAATTTAAAAATGAGTTTAAAAACCTGAAAGGTAAAGGCCACACACACACAGGGTTAGAACCGGTCAGCAAACTCTCACACACAGACAGAAACACTCACACCCCATCACACGCTTTTCCACTTACATGCTGACTGTGACCCTTACGTTAAACGCTACGCTGAGAAATATGCTTCGATACATCTTCTGACTGCAGCTCCCCGACGTCGAGCGCTGGATTCTGGGAATACGTGTTGGGACCCGGGGACCTATCGGACAACAGGAGGCAGTCAACAACTAACTGTATGACAGCTATGACCTATTCCCGCTCCTGGCCCATAAATTTTATCCCAAGACCCCATGAAAGACAGATGAATTGTAAAGTTTTGTAACTGCTACACCTAACCTTGACTACGTGCCAGGGCAGGGCAGCTCCGATCGTCACTGTCATAATAGAGGCGCATACAACACAAACCAAGATAGATACATACGATATTACTATGCACAATGTAAGTGAGATACGTACAGAGACAAAAAGTACATACAATGTAAACTGATGGACGCGCTAACAACATAAGTACATTTGCTATAAGCCAACATACATAGGAACAACATAAGCACATACAGTATAAGCCAATGTAGGTAGGTACAACATAAGTACGGTCGATATAAGCCAACATCGGTACAATACAAATGAGACCTTGACGTAACTCTCCGGAAGATTACTCGTTGACCCTATACCCTTTGAGAAGGCGCAAACTACGGAACTACTGCGGTCACGTGACGAGGGTCTATTATGCTGCCTATTGAACTCCAAGAGAATGGCACGGGAAGAGAAGATGCTACCAAAGGTGAGAAGGAAGATGGATGAGAACGTGTCATATACTTCTGTCTCAAAAAGTAAAAACGTTAAGATGCCGGACTAAGCGATATCCGGGAAGGTACGTGACTAAAATATGGCTGACAAGGCACAAATCGATGCCGACAAACCCTCGAGACGTAACGCAGACCTATGACACAGAAATCAAGGGACACGGACACACGTAACGCAGACACAGACACATATAACACGGACACATGTAACACGGATGCAACTGGAAACTGCCTGGCAGTTCTACCTGATGGACCCAAAACTCCTAGCCAAATGAGAGCCATAGGCAGATGATGCCAAAGAAAAGAAAGCCCAAAGGCAATAGCACATGATGATCAAGTGTAACTGCTTTCAAGATGTTAGTGCCAAAGCACCCAAGAGCAAGCCTATGAAGCTCAGTAGGTGTAGGGAAGAAAATGATGACTGCAGGATGACCGTAGCTATAGCACCAGACGTGAAGGCAGACTCCTCAAGTGAAAAGATCCACGATGTCGTCGACAGTCGACGAAAGCCGCTGACGTGAACCTCACGACGAGACGCGGACGGTTTGGAACTGCCCTGCCCGACAAACAGTGCGGTGGTGCTGAAAAACACCCTCTCCCTTTACTTCCAAAGGGCCCATTCCACTATGGACCTCTCCTCTAAGCTACCATCAAATAGGCTCCTGTGACAGTGAAGATTTTCCCCTTCTCCAAACACTGGCCCCAACACTTAGCTTCTGGAAGACGACCGGAGAAAATCGATATCCGCTGGACCTGGACGGCGAGATGTGCGCTACGTCCGCTGTGATGCTGCCGCTTCGAAACTCCGGCTACGCGCCGCCTGACGATACCTAAGACGACATGGAAAATGCGACTAGCGCCCTCCAAAAGAAAAATCCCCGGGACTCAGATGCACCGCTGCCCCAGCTCACCTAAAATCTTTATTGCGCTCCACAGGCAACCCGGAGCATACCTGCAAAAGGAAAAAGCACACTGTTAGCAGGCTGCTGCATAACAGTCACCCATTAGTCAGCCCACCTACACGCCAACTCACCCGGTAGCATCTGTTCCTCCGCAAGCCTAGGGCACCGATGCCACCTACAAATCAACAAAGCAAAAACAACCACGCTTAGATACTGGAAAACACCACCCACCTGACGTGAACAGCACACTGCGCTATACGTTAAGTTTGCACCCACCTGGCCTCAGACATGGGGACCAGAGATATGTGGCAAGACAACAGCCTACAAGAACAAGAAAAAAAAAATAGTCAGATCTTACACTTTCAACAGAAATTAAGACCTGAGCAGAAACAACTGGTTCCTTCCATGGCACAATGCTCACCTGGCCCACATCACCTGCTGCTACCCCACTTGACAAGAACAACAACAAAGAACACTGCTGTAACACGTCCATATGCTTCCACTATAAACACAAATGATGACTGATCTTCTCAGAGAAACCTGCTGACCGCGGATGCAGCAGTCTGCCACAACTTGAATCCATCAGCATCTAAAAAACAAAAGATAGCACTAATGTCAAACAACAGATAGACATCTTCTGTCAATCAAGAAATACCATCTAGAGTATATCTACACCCTGCAGTACAAATTTATAATCCCCTACACTTGCCGTATTACACCAGGATAGGCAGCAGAGCAGAGCAGATCCATGACAAATACATACACATCACCCGTGACAAATAACATGACAAACAGGGAGGGACACAACACAGACAGAAGCTCTGAGCATGAATAAAACCCACAATTATGTAGAGAAAGCAGAAAGGGATGACCTAGGGGAAACGAAGGGCAGGCCCACGAGGCTCACAAAAGCCTGCAGGAACAAGATGCTAAGAAACTGAGGTCTTAAAAGAACCGCACAAGCGGACGCCTGAGAAGCCTGTCCTAAGAATGATCTACCTAGCCTGGCAGTCTCCCGAGTCCTAAGCCGCTGCAATGGATCCTTGCGGCACGCAGCTGTCCCTAACGCTCTGAACGAGACCTTAAAAGACATCTGACTGCATGTTGCTAAAGAGAGATGCGACTGCGACGCCTGTCCGGACCCCCGAGACAAAAGGCCTGTGGCACGGGTGCCGGGCCGAGCGAGGCAAAGATCACGGATGCCGGGACGCCCCTCAGACGGCTAAGGTAGAAAAGACAGGTGACACGACAGACCCAAACGACACACACGGCACAGGAGACAAGTGACAAGACAAACACCGGAACTGCTCTGCCCTGCGCACCTCAGCGCTGACATCAAAAGGGATGCTTCCCCTTCAGGTGGCCTAAGGAGGCACTTCTGACACATCCCCAACTCCAAACCAGACTCCAAAATCCCTCCCGGGCACTCCCACCCCAGCACCCCGCTTTCCTCCCCTCAGTGCTTCACAGCCCTCGACTTATCTCGCACGCATCCGGCCACGCAAATCCCAGTCGACTGCAAATTAAGGCCCCCTCCCCGTCCGGGAAGTTCCGCTGTCACCGGGATGTCATCTCTTCCTCTGCCAAGACAAAGAAAAGGAAACGCCAGTGCGCAGCCTTAACAGCACGTGGGCCAACACCTGACAAGCCTGCCACTCACCTTCTCCTCAGAGTGCCCTGGCGCTCGGCCCGCAAGCTTCGGCCTCTGACGCCGCCGTCGCAAAGGTACGCCTAGGTAAAGTGGAGACGAGGTGACCGGGCACGGCTGAAACCTGAGTCGACCCTCCCTCCTCCTCCCTACCTCCCCCACTCACCACAACTCCTCGGCCACCCCTGTGAGCCGCCCCGACGGGACCTTGAAATACAAAATGGGTCGGCTTCGTCGCGAGGTCCCGTGATACTTCCGGAAGGCTCTGGAGTGCAGGAAGCCCGGTCCCTCCGCCACCTGATGACAGGGGCTCGGCTTACGCCGAGTCGATGGCCTAAAGGACGCAAACGAGGAGGGACGGTTAGGCTTGCCCCGGAAACTGACGCCTGAGGGAGAACAACTGCTTCTCTCCGCTGCTCACCTGGCACGCTTGACCTCGACTGCTGCTGTCTGCCTGGACTTCCTATTAATAACGACAAAAAAGAGTGCTGTAGCAGACTCACCACCGATGCTGCCCCTGCAAACACAAACAGTGACTGACCTGCACGTGGGAGACCCTTCACCCGGGACTGGGGGCTCTGCCACAGATTTCAGCCATCTGCATCTGAAAGAAAGTTAGAGGAAAAGTCAAACCACTGCAGGATCACTTTAAAGGTCCAAACATCTTGTGAGAACCTAGGAATACCATCTAGAGCACAACTACATCCCCCACTCCAAATTGCTAGTCTCCAGGACTTGTGCGATTACACCGGGCTACGCACAAGGACAGAGCAGCCCCGGGACAAATACGTGCAGACACCCGTGACAAATATGTGCAGACACCCGTGACACGGGACAGGACGAGACAAACGAGGGGACACAACAAGAAGAAAAATCCCTGGGCAGGAAAAATGGCCGCGAGGACCGAGAGAATGTGGAAGGGGATGACCTAGCGGAGACTGACAGCCGGCCAATGAGGCTCAGAGAAACCTGCAGGAAGAAGATGCTAAGAAAATGATGTCTCACAAGAACCGCACAAGCGGACGCCTGAGAAGCCTGTCCTAAGAATGATCTACCCAGCCGGGCAGTCTCCCAAGTCCTAAGCCGCTGCAATGGATCCTTGCGGCACGCAGCTGTCCCTAACGCTCTGAACGAGACCTTAAAAGACATCTGACTGCGTGTTGCTAAAGAGAGATGCGACTGCGACGCCTGTCCGGACCCCCGAGACAAAAGGCCTGTGGCACGGGTGCCGGGCCGAGCGAGGCAAAGATCACAGATGCCGGGACGCCCCTCAGACGGCTAAGGTAGAAAAGACAGGTGACACGACAGACCCAAACGACACACACGGCACAGGAGACAAGTGACAAGTGACAAGACAAACACCGGAACTGCTCTGCCCTGCGCACCTCAGCGCTGACATCAAAAGGGACGCTTCCCCTTCAGGTGGCCTAAGGAGGCACTTCTGACACATCCCCAACTCCAAACCAGACTCCAAAATCCCTCCCGGGCACTCCCACCCCAGCACCCCGCTTTCCTCCCCTCAGTGCTTCACAGCCCTCGACTTATCTCGCACGCATCCGGCCACGCAAATCCCAGTCGACTGCAAATTAAGGCCCCCTTCCCTGTCCGGGAAGTTCCGCTGTCACCGGGATGTCATCTCTTCCTCTGCCAAGACAAAGAAAAGGAAACGCCAGTGCGCAGCCTTAACAGCACGTGGGCCAACACCTGACAAGCCTGCCACTCACCTTCTCCTCAGAGTGCCCTGGCGCTCGGCCCGCAAGCTTCGGCCTCCGACGCCGCCGTCGCAAAGGTACGCCTAGGTAAAGTGGAGACGAGGTGACCGGGCACGGCTGAAACCTGAGTCGACCCTCCCTCCTCCTCCCTACCTCCCCCACTCACCACAACTCCTCGGCCACCCCTGTGAGCCGCCCCGACGGGACCTTGAAATACAAAATGGGTCGGCTTCGTCGCGAGGTCCCGTGATACTTCCGGAAGGCTCTGGAGTGCAGGAAGCCCGGTCCCTCCGCCACCTGATGACAGGGGCTCGGCTTACGCCGAGTCGATGGCCTAAAGGACGCAAACGAGGAGGGACGGTTAGGCTTGCCCCGGAAACTGACGCCTGAGGGAGAACAACTGCTTCTCTCCGCTGCTCACCTGGCACGCTTGACCTCGACTGCTGCTGTCTGCCTGGACTTCCTATTAATAACGACAAAAAAGAGTGCTGTAGCAGACTCACCACCGATGCTGCCCCTGCAAACACAAACAGTGACTGACCTGCACGTGGGAGACCCTTCACCCGGGACTGGGGGCTCTGCCACAGATTTCAGCCATCTGCATCTGAAAGAAAGTTAGGGGAAAAGTCAAACAACTGCAGGATCACTTTAAAGGTCCAAACATCTTGTGAGAACCTAGGAATACCATCTAGAGCACAACTACATCCCCCACTCCAAATTGCTAGTCTCCAGGACTTGTGCGATTACACCGGGCTACGCACAAGGACAGAGCAGCTCCGGGACAAATACGTGCAGACACCCGTGACAAATACGTGCAGACACCTGTGACACGGGACAGGACGAGACAAACGAGGGGACACAACAAGGAGAAAAAACCCCTGGGCAGGAAAAATGGCCACAAGGACCGAGAGAATGTGGAAGGGGATGACCTAGGTGAGACTGACAGCCAGCAGATCAGGCTCACAGATGCCCACAGGAACAAGATGCTAAGAAACTGAGGTCTCCCAAGAACTGCACAAGCGGACGCCTGAGAAGCCTGTCCTAAGAATGATCTACCTAGCCTGGCATTCTCACAAGTCCTAAGCCGCTGCAAAGGATCCTTGCGGCACGCAGCTGTCCCTAACGCTCTGAACGAGACCTTAAAAGACATCTGACTGCGTGTTGCTAAAGAGAGATAAGACTGCGACGCCTGTCCGGACCCCCGAGTCAAAAGGCCTGTGGCACGGGTGCCGGGCCGAGCGAGGCAAAGATCACGGATGCCGGGACGCCCCTCAGACGGCTAAGGTAGAAAAGACAGGTGACACGACAGACCCAAATGACACACAAGGCACAGGAGACAAGTGACACGACAAACACCAGAACTGCTCTGCCCTGCGCACCTCAGCGCTGACATCAAAAGGGACCCTTCCCCTTCACGTGGCCTAAGGAGGCACTTCTTAGACATCCCCAACTCCAAACCAGACTCCAAAATCCCTCCCGGGCACTCCCCACCCAGGACCCCGCTTTCCTCCCCTCAGTGCTTCACAGCCCTCGACTTATCTCGCACGCATCTGGCCATGCAAATCCCAGTCGACTGCAAATTAAGGCCCCCTTCCCTGTCCGGGAAGTTCCGCTGTCACCGGGATGTCATCTCTTCCTCTGCCAAGACAAAGAAAAGGAAACGCCAGTGCGCAGCCTTAACAGCACGTGGGCCAACACCTGACAAGCCTGCCACTCACCTTCTCCTCAGAGTGCCCTGGCGCTCGGCCCGCAAGCTTCGGCCTCCGACGCCGCCGTCGCAAAGGTACGCCTAGGTAAAGTGGAGACGAGGTGACCGGGCACGGCTGAAACCTGAGTCGACCCTCCCTCCTCCTCCCTACCTCCCCCACTCACCACAACTCCTCGGCCACCCCTGTGAGCCGCCCCGACGGGACCTTGAAATACAAAATGGGTCGGCTTCGTCGCGAGGTCCCGTGATACTTCCGGAAGGCTCTGGAGTGCAGGAAGCCCGGTCCCTCCGCCACCTGATGACAGGGGCTCGGCTTACGCCGAGTCGATGGCCTAAAGGACGCAAACGAGGAGGGACGGTTAGGCTTGCCCCGGAAACTGACGCCTGAGGGAGAACAACTGCTTCTCTCCGCTGCTCACCTGGCACGCTTGACCTCGACTGCTGCTGTCTGCCTGGACTTCCTATAATAATGACAAAGAAGAGTGCTGTAGCAGACTCACCACCGATGCTGCCCCTGCAAACACAAACAGTGACTGACCTGCACGTGGGAGACCCTTCACCCGGGACTGGGGGCTCTGCCACAGATTTCAGCCATCTGCATCTGAAAGAAAGTTAGGGGAAAAGTCAAACAACTGCAGGATCACTTAACAGGTCCTAACATCTTGTGAGAATCTAGCAATACAACCTAGAGCACAACTACATCCCCCACTCCAAATTGCTAGTCTCCAGGACTTGTGCGATTACACCGGGCTACGCACAAGGACAGAGCAGCTCCGGGACAAATACGTGCAGACACCCGTGACAAATACGTGCAGACACCTGTGACACGGGACAGGACGAGACAAACGAGGGGACACAACAAGGAGAAAAAACCCCTGGGCAGGAAAAATGGCCACAAGGACCGAGAGAATGTGGAAGGGGATGACCTAGGTGAGACTGACAGCCAGCAGATCAGGCTCACAGATGCCCACAGGAACAAGATGCTAAGAAACTGAGGTCTCCCAAGAACTGCACAAGCGGACGCCTGAGAAGCCTGTCCTAAGAATGATCTACCTAGCCTGGCATTCTCACAAGTCCTAAGCCGCTGCAAAGGATCCTTGCGGCACGCAGCTGTCCCTAACGCTCTGAACGAGACCTTAAAAGACATCTGACTGCGTGTTGCTAAAGAGAGATAAGACTGCGACGCCTGTCCGGACCCCCGAGTCAAAAGGCCTGTGGCACGGGTGCCGGGCCGAGCGAGGCAAAGATCACGGATGCCGGGACGCCCCTCAGACGGCTAAGGTAGAAAAGACAGGTGACACGACAGACCCAAATGACACACAAGGCACAGGAGACAAGTGACACGACAAACACCAGAACTGCTCTGCCCTGCGCACCTCAGCGCTGACATCAAAAGGGACCCTTCCCCTTCACGTGGCCTAAGGAGGCACTTCTTAGACATCCCCAACTCCAAACCAGACTCCAAAATCCCTCCCGGGCACTCCCCACCCAGGACCCCGCTTTCCTCCCCTCAGTGCTTCACAGCCCTCGACTTATCTCGCACGCATCTGGCCATGCAAATCCCTGTCGAGTGCAAAAGAAGGCACCCTTCCCTGTCCGGGAAGTTCCGGCTGCCACCAGGATCTTATCTCTTCCTCTGCCAAGACAAAGAAAAGAAAACATCAGTGCGCAATCTTAACAGCACGTGGGCCAAAACCTGAGAATTCTGCTACTCACCTTCTCCACAGTGCGCCCTGGCGCTCAGGCTGCACGCTTCGGCCGCATTTGGAGGCCGACACCGCCGTCGCAAGGTACACCTAGGCAATGTGGAGAAGAGGTGACTGGGCATGGCTGAAACCTGAGTGGACCCTCGCGCCTCCTCCCTACCTCCCCGACTCACCGCAACTCCTCAGCCATCCCTGTGAGCCGCCCCAGAGAGGACCTTGAAGTATAAAATGGGTCGGCTTTGTCGCCGGGTCCCGTGATACTTCCGGAGGGCTCTGAAATGCAGGAAGCCTGGTCCGTCCACCACCTGATGACATGGGTTCGGCTTATGCCGAGCAGATGACCTAAAACACGGAAATGAGAAGGGATGGTTAAAGCTGCACCCGAAACTGAGACCTGAGTGAAAGCAACTGCTTCTGTCCACTGCTCACCTGGCACGCTTGACCTCGACTGCTGCTGTCTGCCTGGACTTCCTATTAATAAAGACAAAGAAGAATGCTGTAACATAGTCACCATTGATGCTTCCCCTGCAAACACAAACAGTGACTGACCTGCACGTGGGAGCCCCTTGACCCGGGACTGGGGGCTCTGCCACAGATTTTATCCATCTGCATCTGAAAGAAAGTTAGAGGAAAAGTCAAACAACTGCAGGATCACTTAACAGGTCCTAACATCTTGTGAGAATCTAGCAATACAACCTAGAGCACAACTACATCCCCCACTCCAAATTGCTAGTCTCCAGGACTTGTGCGATTACACCGGGCTACGCACAAGGACAGAGCAGCTCCGGGACAAATACGTGCAGACACCCATGACAAATACGTGCAGACACCTGTGACACGGGACAGGACGAGACAAACGAGGGGACACAACAAGGAGAAAAAAAACCTGGGCAGGAAAAATGGCCACAAGGACCGAGAGAATGTGGAAGGGGATGACCTAGGGGAGATGGAGAACCAGCCGATGAGGCTCAGAGAAGCCTGCAGGAAGAAGACGCTAAGAAAATGATGTCTCTCAAGAACTGCACAAGCAGATGCCTGAGAAGCCTGTCCTAAGAATGATCTACCCAGCCGGGCAGTCTCCCAAGTCCTAAGCCGCTGCAATGGATCCTTGCGGCACGCAGCTGTCCCTACTGCTCAGAACGAGACATTAAAAGACATCTGACTGCGTGCTGTTAAAGAGAGATGTGATTGTGACGCCTGTCCGGACTCCCGAGTCAAAAGGCCTGTGGCATCAGTGCCGGGCTGAGGCAAGCAAAGATCACAGCTGCCAAGACGCCGCTCAGACAGCTAAGGTAAAAAGGACATGTGACACAACAGACCCAAACGACACACAATGCACAGGAGACAAGTGACACGACACAGACCGGAACTGCTCTGCCCTGCGCGCCTCAGCACTGAGATCAAAAGGGATGCTTTGCCTTTAGGTGGCCTAAGGAGGCACTTCTTAGACATCCCCATCTCCAAAACAGACTCCAAAATCCCTCCCAGGCAGTCCCCACCCAGCACCCCGCTTTCCTCCCCTCAGTGCGTCAGAGCCCTCCACTTATCTCGCACGTATCTGGCCATGGAAATCCCTGTCGAGTGCAAAATAAGGCACCCTTCCCCGTCCGGGAAGTTCTGGCTGCCACCAGGATCTTATCTCTTCCAGAGGGCTCTGGAGTGTAGAAAACCCGGTCCTTCCGCCGCCTGATGACAGGGGCTTAGCATACCCCGAGTGGATGGTCTAACGCATGCAAATGAGAAGGGATGGTTAGAGTTGCACCAGAAACTGAGACCTGAGGGAGAGCAACTGTTTCTGTGCACTGCTCACCTGGCATACTTGACCTTTACTACTGCTGTCTGCCTGGACTTCCTAATAATAACGACAAAAAAGAATGCTTTAACATAATCACCATTGATGCTTCCCCTGCAAACTCAAACAAAGACTTACCTGCACATAGGAACCCCCCACGATAACTCCTAACCAGGTTCCTTGCTCACTCCCCCTCTCCTAGTCACATTCCTCAGCTCATCTGAAGCCTCAATCTCAAACATTACCTTTGACACAGGGCAGATCCCTTTTGTGACACGATGAATGTGCCAAAAATATGTTGTACGTGACACAACCTGGAATTACAGGAATTGTGCTCCTCCTAAGGAAAAAAAAAAACCACATAGCAACAAGATCAGAAATTACAAAAGCACCTTACCCCCCCTGAATGCACACCCCAAAATCATGACCTTAAATACTCCCTGTGTTCAATGTTGTTTTTTCCACAGTATCTTCAAAGCCTCTGTTGTTTTGGATGCCCTGTCTGATGTACTGTCTGAAAACAAGCTGAGGCAAGCTGAAGAAGCCTCTTCACTGAAGTAAGAGGAGAGCTCTTATCCCAGCCGATCCCCAAGAGGGAATGAAGGCCCTTAGCAAAACCTGGGGTTAATATACCCCTGATTGCACCCCACCTCTCATTCCCACAATGCCTGGGAAAGGGGAGGGGGGCAAATCCCACAGGGTATAAAAGACCTCAGAGCAGGTGCAGCTTTTTGGCTCCTCTGACTTGAATTCAAGGCCAGTAAAGGGTGTGATACAGAAGACATGACAGAGCTTTCTTTTTTGCTTCAGCTACTTGGACCAAAAGGACAGAAAACCGGTACGAAAAAAAGCTTTTTGTTTAGGCAGCGTAGCTAAATAAGTTGGGTAATCTGCAGTTATTTTATGTAATTATTTCTCAGTGGCTACTAACTAGAGCAAAGAAGAACACTAATTATATGAATGGTCTGAGTCTCCTTGGGGCTACAATTTAGGACTATCTACATTATAAATAAGAAAAATAATTGTCTCCCAGGCAGCATAAAGGTTAAGTACCTGCCAGGCTCACCTTCCTCTGAGATATTTACTCCTAAGGCACAAAAAAGAAGTGCCCTGGAAGGTAGTTTTAAACCCTTAAAATACTGAAAAAGACAGAGTCTCCTTCAAATGAATCCCTTAAAATTAGGAAATGGGGCAATTACCTCCATTGAAACTGATACTGTTGGCCACTAAATAGCTTCTAGCCTTTAAGTTAATCCCCTAAAATATGGGGAAAAGAGGGGTTTTCCCTATTTTAAATCTTTCCGGTGATGAAGAAAGAGGGATTTGCCCCTCAATCCAAATGCTTAAGAAGGAGGGACAGCTGGGCTTCTCCCTCCCTGGAAGCCTTAAGACGACAAAAAGGGGGCAGTTACCCTTGATTCAAACCCATAAACAACATTGTCAAAGTTTTCCCCTTCTATTTAAACTGTAACATAAAGGAAAATGGGGATTCCCTGTCAATTAACACTCCTAACAGCATAAACAAGGCACAGGATCTT
The DNA here is from genome assembly GCF_031753505.1 of Anomalospiza imberbis. Classification (NCBI taxonomy): domain Eukaryota; kingdom Metazoa; phylum Chordata; class Aves; order Passeriformes; family Viduidae; genus Anomalospiza; species Anomalospiza imberbis. Next base: position 133,926 of record NW_027099826.1, on the reverse strand, counting down.
TCAATTAAGACGATTAAAATTACAGGGGAAGCAGATTCCCTCATCATTTGAATACAAGAAATAATGGAAAAGGAAGCTTTTCCCCTCCATATAAACCCCTTTTCTCCTAAAAACCCCTAGCTTTTCTGGGAGTGCTGTGGAAAATCTGGCTGTTCTAGGAAGTGACTGACACAATAAGAGGGGAAAGTTGAAAGCTCTCCCCTGAAAACCCACATGCTGCCCAGCCTGCTCAGGTGGTGCCCCTTGGCAAGAGGGCTCTTCCCTCAGCGTGTTCTGAAACAGCTGCTCCGTTCCCAGGTGGGTCCTGCTGCTCCCCTGTCCCTGCTGGATGTTCCAACCATCGTTCGTGCAAGGATGCTTGCGATAGCCCTCTTAGCCCCTCTGGACAAGCGGCTCCCTGAGCAGGTGAGCCTGCATAACCCTCTGAAAGTAGCTGGTCACGTGGCAGGCTGCTATACCTTGGACCGGGAGACGAGTTGAGGGAAAGTCCTGTGGGCAGTTCTGTCCCCTACACAGCCCTTCAACTGCCCCTTAACCAATGGGGGGCCAGACTTAGCTTTCTAAGGAAATTAAAAGTCCTTCCTCTCTGTGTGCCCCATCCAAATAGGCATTCTACTTCCAAAACTTCAGACAGTGAACAATTTCTCACAGACTTCAGCTGTCAACACCAAGGGTTCTCGCTGCCCTTCGACCACCACGTGCCTCTTGTGAGCAGACATTGACAAACAGCTGAGGTGAGTTTCATTTTACAGGAAAAAAAGCCAGCATTTGGTTTGAGGGACCTGTGGCCCTAAGTGACCTTCTGCCTCCTCCACTTTCTACTGGTGAAGGATTTCTACAGGAGCAGAGTTATCCCCAAAAATAACTCGGGCTGCCCTGGCACCGAGAAGCACCTCCTGCAAACCAGCATCGTGAACGTGGAGTGGTAAGTTTTGTTTAGAAGGGAAAAAGGCCGGTGATCGTGGTCGGAGACCCTTGGCTCCGAGTGGGCGGCTGCCGCCAGAAAATCCGAAGGAAGCGTGACGTGTCCGGGACCCGAGCCGCCGCCGCGTCGAACTTGTGCTGCCCTGAAAGTCACAAAGGCGTGCTGCAAAATGACATAGGGAAGTGGGAGTAATGAGCTTTGATTCACATTGGAAAAAGCTGGTGTTTCTGCTCAGGGAACCGGGGCACCGAGTGGGTGGCCGCTTCCAAAATAGCCAAACGGCGCAGGATGTGTCACAGACCCAAACGGCCACCGCCTCAAACGTGGGCTGCCCTGCTAGTCCCAACTGCATCGTGGACAATGACATCACGGAGTGGTGAACTGTATTTCACATGGAAAACAGCCAGCATTTAGCTTCAGGGGCCTATGGACCTGAGTGGGCGGCCTCCTCCTGAAAATCCAAAAGGCGTGGGATGTGTTCAAGACCCAAGATGCTGCCGCCTCGAAGCTGGGCTGCTGTGGCTCTCCCAAATGTAATCTGCAAACTGACATCAGGAACATGGAGTGGTGAGGTTTTTTTCACAGAGAAAAGGGCACGTGCTTGTCTTCAGGTGCCTGTGGCCCTAGTGGGCAGCCTCCTCCTGAAAATCCAAACGGCACAGGATGTGTCCCAGATGCAAACTGCACCACTTCAAACTTGTGCTTCTCTGACAGTCCCAAGCAATTCCTGCAAACTGACAACAACAACCTCGGGTGGTGGCCTTGGTTTCAAAGGGAAAATGGCCAGCAATCGTCATCGGGCACCTGTGGCCCTGACTCGGAGGTGGTTTCCAAAATATGCAAACGGCACAGGATGTGTCCCACACTCAAACTGGGACCGCCTCAAAATTGTGGTGCCCCGAGACTCCCGAGAGCATCCGGAAATTGACAACAGGATCCTGGGGTGGTGAGTTTTGTTGCACAGGAAAAAGGGCCCACACTCCTCCTCAGGGGCCTGTGGCCCTGAGTGGCCAGCCTCCTCCTGAAAATCCACACAACACAGGTTGTGTCCCAGACCCAAGTTGCCACCGCTTCGAACTTGAGCTTCCGGGACAGTCCCGAGTGCGTCCTGCGAAGTGACATCGGGACCCTGGTGTGGTGAGTTTTTTTCACAGGCAAATGGGCTGGAAGTCAAGTTGAGGCACCTGTGGCACTGAACAAACAGTTGCCTCCACAAAATCTGAATGGCACAGGATGTTTCCAGAGCCAAGCTGCCACCACCTCAAACTCATGCCCTGGCAGTCCCAAGCACGTCCTTACAAACTGACATCAGGACCCTGGGGTGGTGAGTTTTGTTTCACAGGGAAAGAGGCCCACACTCCTCTTCAGGGACTTGTGGCCCTGAGTGGGCAGCCTCCTCCTGAAAATCCAGACACCACAGAATGTGTCCCAGACCCAAGCTGCCACCACTTTTAACTTGTGCTTCCGTGACAGTCCCAGGCACATGCTCCAATGTGACATCAGGACCCTGGTCTGGTGAGTTTTATTTCATAGGGAAAAGGGCTGGAATTCATGTGCATGCACCTGTGCCCTGAATGGGGAGTAGCCTCCAAAGATCTGAATGGTGTAGGATGTGTCCCAGACCCAAGCTGCCACAAGCACTAACTACTGCTGCCCTGACAGTCCCAAGAGCATCATGCAAACTGACATCAGGAATGGGGAGTGGTGAGTTTTGTTTCACAGGACAAAAAGAGCCAGCATTTGTGTTTAGGGGCCTGTTATCCTGAGTGGACTGCTGCTTCCAAAATATCTAAACGATGCAGGATGTGTCCCGGACCAAACCTACCACTGCTTCAGTCTTCTGCTTCCCTGACAGTCCGAAGCACATCCTGCAAACTGACATCTGCAACCTGGGGCAGTGATCTTGGTTTCACACGGGAAAGAGCAGGCATTCAGGGTGGTGGACCTAAGTGGGCAGCCAGTTCCAAAATATCCAAATGGTGCACGATGTTTCACAGACCCAAGCTACCACCACCTCAATCTTCTGCTTCCCAAACAGTCACAAGCACGTCCTGCAAACAGACATCACGAACGGGGAGTGGTGAGTTTGTTTCACAGGAAAAAAAGGAGCCAGCATTTCTGTTTAGGGGCCTGTGGTCCTGAGTGGGCACCCGCTTCCAAAATATCTAAATGGTGTAGGATGTGTCCTGGACCAAACCTACAACCACTTCAGTCTTCTGCTTCCCTGACAGTCCCGAGCGCATCCTGCAAACTGACATCAGGAATCTCGGGTGGTAAATTTTGTTGCAGAGGGAAAAGGGCCCACACTCCTCCTCAGGGGCCTGTGGCCCTGAGTGGGCAGCCTCCTCCTGAAAATCCAAACGGCACAGGATGTGTCCCAGACACAAGCTGCCACTACTTCAAGCTTGTGCTTCCGTGACAATCCCAAGTGCGTCATGCAAACTGGCAACAGGTACCTTACGTGGTGAGTTTTGTTTCACAGGGAAAAGGGCAGCATTCATGTTCAAGCACCTGTGGCATTGAACGAGCAGTTGTCTCCACAAAATCTGCACGGTGCAGGATGATTACCAGACCAATGCTGCCACCACTTCGAACTTGTGCTTGCATGAGTGTCCCGAGCACATCCTGGAAACTGACATCTGGAACCTGCGGCAGTTATGTTTGAATCACACAGAAAGAAGCAGGCATTCGTGATCGTGGCCCTGGGTGGGCGGCCGCTTGCAAAATATCCAAATGGAGCAGGATGCGTCCTGGACCAAACCTACCACCACCTCAATCTTCTGCTTCCCTGACAGTCCCAAGCAAATCCTGCAAACTGACATCAGGAACCTGGGATGATGAGTTTTGTTTCACAGGGAAAAGTGCTGGCGTTCATGTTCAAGCACCTGTGGCATTGAACGAGCACTTGTCTCCACAAAATCTGCACGGCGCAGGATGATTACCAGACCCATGCTGCCACCGCTTCGAACTTGTGCTTGCATGAGTGTCCCGAGCGCATCCTGGAAACTGACATCTGGAACCTGCAGCAGTTATGTTTGATTCACACAGAAAGAAGCAGGCATTCGTGCTCATGGCCCTGGGTGGGCGGCCGCTTGCAAAATATCCAAATGGAGCAGGATGTGTCCTGGACCAAACCTACCACCACTTCAATCTTCTGCTTCCCTGACAGTCCCAAGCACATCCCACAAACTGACATCAGGAACCTGGGCTGATGAGTTTTGTTTCACAGGGAAAAGTGCTGGCATTCAGGTTCAGGTACCTGTGGCCCTGAATGGTGAATAGCCTCCAAAAATCTGAATGGTGTAGGACATGTCCCAGACCCAAGCTGCCACAAGCACTAACTACTGCTGCCCTGACAGTCCCAAGAGCATCATACAAACAGACATCAGCAGCCTGGAGAGGTGATCTCGGTTTCACAGGGCAAAGGGCCAGCATTTGTGATCACGGAACTGTGGCCCTGCATCAGTGGTGGCTTCCAAAATATCCTAACAACACAGGATGTGTCCCAGACACAAGCTGCCACCACCTTGAATTTATGCTGCCGTGGCAGGACCATACGCAATCTGCAAATAGACATCAGGAACCTGGGGTGGTGAGGTTTTTCTCACAGGGAAAAGGGCCGAAATTCATGTTGAGGCACCTGTGGCACTGAACAAGCAGTTGCCTCCAAAAAATCTGAATGGCAGAGGATGTTTCCAGAGCCAAGCTGCCACCACCTCGAACTCGTGACCTGACAGTCCTGAGCGCATCCTGCAAACTGACATCAGGAATCTCGGGTCGTAAATTTTGTTGCAGAGGGAAAAGGGCCCACACTCCTCCTCAGGGGCCTGTGGCCCTGAGTGGGCAGCCTCCTCCTGAAAATCCAAAACAGCACAGAATGCGTCCCAGACCCAAGCTGCCACCACTTTGAATTTGTGCTTCCAGGACATTCCAAAGTGCATCCTTTAAACTGACATCTGCAAGCTGGGGTGGTGAGTTTTGTTTCACAGGGAAAAACGCAGGCATTCGTGATCCTGGCCCTGAGTGGGCACCCGCTTCCAAAATAGCTAAACAGCACAGGATGTGTCCCAGACCCAAGCTGCAACTATTTTGAACTTGTGCTTCCCTGACAGACCCAAGCACATCAGAACCCTGGTGTGGCGAGTCTTGTTTCACAGGGAAAAGGGCCTGCAGTTGTCTTCAGGGGCCTGTGGCCCTGAGTGCGTGGCCAATTCCGGAAAATCCAAAACAGCAAAGGATACATCCCAGACCCAAGCTGCCACCATTTCCAACTATTGCTTCCCTGACAGTCCCAAGTGCATCCTGCAAACTGACATCTGCAACCTGGGGTGGTGATCTTGGTTTCACAGGGAAAATAGCAGGCATTCATCATCCTGGCCCTGAGTGGACACCCGCTTCCAAAGTATCTAAATGGCACCGGATCTGTCCCAGACAGAAGCTGCTGCCACCTCAATCTTCTGCTTCCCTGACAGTCCCCAGCATGTCCTGCAAACTGACATCAGGAACGTGGGGTGGTGAGTCTTGTTTCATAGGGAAAAGGGCCCGCAGTTGTCTTCAGGGGCCTGTGGCCCTGAGTGGGCAGCCTCCTCCTGAATATCCAAAACAGCACAGGATACATCCCAGACCCAAGCTGCCACCACTTTGATATTGTGCTTCCCTGACAGACGCAAGCACATGCTGCAAAGTGAGATCAGAACCCTGGTGTGGCAACTTTTGTTTCACAGGGAAAAGGGCCCGCACTTGTCTTCAAGGGCCTGTGGCCCTGAGTGCGTGGCCAAATCCTGAAAATCCAAACAGCACAGGATTTGTCCCAGACCCAAGCTAGCACCACTTTGAATTTGTGCTTCCAGGACATTGCCAAGCACATCCTGCAAACTGACATCTGCAACCTGGGGTGGTGATCTTGGTTTCACAGGGAAAAGAGCAGGCATTCATGATGAACCTAAGTGGGCGGCTGCTTCCAAAACATCCAAATGGCGCAGGATGTTTCCCAGACCCAAGTTAACACCACTTCAATCTTCTGCTTCCCTGACAGTCCCAAGCGCGTCCTGCCAACTGACATCAGGACCCTGGTGTGGTGAGTTTTTTTCCCCAGGGAGAAGGGCTGGAATTCATGTTGAGGCACCTGTGGCACTGAATAAGCACGTGCCTCCAAAAAAGCTGAATGGCAGAGGATGTTTCCAGAGCCACGCTGCCACCATCTCAAACTCGTTCCCTGACAGTCCCGAGCGCATCCTGCAAACTGACATCAGGAATCTCGGGTGGTAAATTTTATTGCAGAGGGAAAAGGGCCCACACTCCTCCTCAGGGGCCTGTGGCCCTGAGTGGGCAGCCTCCTCCTGAAAATCAAAACAGCACAGGATACATCCCAGACCCAAGCTGCCACCACTTTGATATTGTGCTTCCAGGACATTGCCAAGCGCATCCTGCAAACTAATATCTGCAACCTGGGGTGGTGATCTTGGTTTCACAGGGAAAAGAGCCGGCATTCGTGGCCCTGAGTGGGCACCCGCTTCCAAAATACCTAAACGGCACCGGATGTGTCCCGGACACAAGCTGCTGCCACCACCTCAATCTTCCGCTTCCCTGACAGTCCTGAGCGAATCCTGCAAACTGAAATCAGGAACCTGGGGTGGTGAGTTTTGTTGCAGAGGGAAAAAGGCCCGCAGTTATCTTCAGGGGCCTGTGGCCCTGAGTGGGCAGCCTCCTCCTGAAAATCAAAACAGCACAGGATACATCCCAGACCCAAGCTGCCACCACTTTGAATTTGTGCTTCCAGGACATTGCCAAGCGCATCCTGCAAACTGACATCTGCAACCTGGGGTGGTGATCTTGGTTTCACAGGGAAAAGAGCGGGCATTCGTGGCCCTGAGTGGGCACCCGCTTCCAAAATACCTAAACGGCACCGGATGTGTCCCGGACACAAGCTGCTGCCACCACCTCAATCTTCCGCTTCCCTGACAGTCCTGAGCGCATCCTGCAAACTGACATCAGGAACCTGGGGTGGTGAGTTTTGTTTCACAGGGAAAAGGGCCCGCAGTTGTCTTCAGGGGGCCTGTGGCCCTGAGTGGGCAGCCTCCTCCTGAAAATCAAAACAGCACAGGATACATCCCAGACCCAAGCTGCCACCACTTTGATATTGTGCTTCCAGGACATTGCCAAGCGCATCCTGCAACCTGGGGTGGTGATCTTGGTTTCACAGGGAAAAGAGCCGGCAATCATGGCCCTGAGTGGGCACCCGCTTCCAAAATATCTAAACGGCACCGGATCTGTCCCGGACACAAGCTGCTGCCACCACCTCAATCTTCTGCTTCCCTGACAGTCCTGAGCGCATCCTGCAAACTGACATCAGGAACCTGGGGTGGTGAGTTTTGTTTCACAGGGAAAAGGGCCCGCAGTTGTCTTCAGGGGCCTGTGGCCCTGAGTGGGCAGCCTCCTCCTGAAAATCCAAAACAGCACAGGATACATCCCAGACCCAAGCTGCCACCACTTTGATATTGTGCTTCCCTGACAGACCCAAGCACATGCTGCAAAGTGAGATCAGAACCCTGGTGTGGCAACTTTTGTTTCACAGGGAAAAGGGCCCGCAGTTGTCTTCAAGGGCCTGTGGCCCTGAGTGCGTGGCCAAATCCTGAAAATCCAAACAGCAAAGGATTTGTCCCAGACCCAAGCTACCACCACTTTGAATTTTGCTTCCCTGACAGTCCTGAGCGCATCCTGCAAACCGACATCTGCAACCTGGGGTGGTGAGTTTTGTTTCACAGGGAAAAGGGCCCGCAGTTGTCTTCAGGGGCCTCTGGCCCTGAGTGGGCAGCCTCCTCCTGAAAATCCAAAACAGCACAGGATACATCCCAGACCCAAGCTGCCACCACTTTGATATTGTGCTTCCCTGACAGACCCAAGTACATGCTGCAAAGTGAGATCAGAACCCTGGTGTGGCAACTTTTGTTTCACAGGGAAAAGGGCCCGCAGTTGTCTTCAAGGGCCTGTGGCCCTGAGTGCGTGGCCAAATCCTGAAAATCCAAACAGCAAAGGATTTGTCCCAGACCCAAGCTACCACCACTTTGAATTTGTGCTTCCCTGACAGTCCCAAGCGCATCCTGCAAACCGACATCTGCAACCTGGGGTGGTGATCTTGGTTTCACAGGGAAAAGAGCAGGCATTCATGATGAACCTAAGTGGGCGGCTGCTTCCAAAACATCCAAATGGCGCAGGATGTTTCCCAGACCCAAGTTAACACCACTTCAATCTTCTGCTTCCCTGACAGTCCCAAGCGCATCCTGCCAACTGACATCAGGACCCTGGTGTGGTGAGTTTTTTCCCCAGGGAGAAGGGCTGGAATTCATGTTGAGGCACCTGTGGCACTGAATAAGCACGTGCCTCCAAAAAAGCTGAATGGCAGAGGATGTTTCCAGAGCCACGCTGCCACCATCTCAAACTCGTTCCCTGACAGTCCCGAGCGCATCCTGCAAACTGACATCAGGAACCTGGGGTGGTGAGTTTTGTTTCACAGGGAAAAGGGCCCGCAGCTGTCTTCAGGGGCCTGTGGCCCTGAGTGGGCAGCATCCTCCTGAAAATCCAAAACAGCACAAGATACATCCCAGACCCAAGCTGCCACCACTTTGATATTGTGCTTCCCTGACAGACCCAAGTACATGCTGCAAAGTGAGATCAGAACCCTGGTGTGGCAACTTTTGTTTCACAGGGAAAAGGGCCCGCAGTTGTCTTCAAGGGCCTGTGGCCCTGAGTGAGTGGCCAAATCCTGAAAATCCAAACAGCAAAGGATTTGTCCCAGACCCAAGCTACCACCACTTTGAATTTGTGCTTCCAGGACATTGCCAAGCACATCCTGCAAACCGACATCTGCAACCTGGGGTGGTGATCTTGGTTTCACAGGGAAAAGAGCAGGCATTCATGATGAACCTAAGTGGGCGGCTGCTTCCAAAACATCCAAATGGCGCAGGATGTTTCCCAGACCCAAGTTAACACCACTTCAATCTTCTGCTTCCCTGACAGTCCCAAGCGCGTCCTGCCAACTGACATCAGGACCCTGGTGTGGTGAGTTTTTTCCCCAGGGAGAAGGGCTGGAATTCATGTTGAGGCACGTGTGGCACTGAATAAGCACGTGCCTCCAAAAAAGCTGAATGGCAGGGATGTTTCCAGAGCCACGCTGCCACCATCTCAAACTCGTTCCCTGACAGTCCCGAGTGCATCCTGCAAACTGACATCAGGAATCTCGGGTGGTAAATTTTGTTGCAGAGGGAAAAGGGCCCACACTCCTCCTCAGGGGCCTGTGGCCCTGAGTTGGCAGCCTCCTCCTGAAAATCAAAACAGCACAGGATACATCCCAGACCCAAGCTGCCACCACTTTGAATTTGTGCTTCCAGGACATTGCCAAGCGCATCCTGCAAACTGACATCTGCAACCTGGGGTGGTGATCTTGGTTTCACAGGGAAAAGAGCAGGCATTCATGATGAACCTAAGTGGGCGGCTGCTTCCAAAACATCCAAATGGCGCAGGATGTTTCCCAGACCCAAGTTAACACCACTTCAATCTTCTGCTTCCCTGACAGTCCCAAGCGCATCCTGCAAACTGACATCAGGAACCGGAGGTGGTGAGTTTTGTTTCACAGGGAAAAGGGCCCGCAGCTGTCTTCAGGGGCCTGTGGCCCTGAGTTGGCAGCCTCCTCCTGAAAATCAAAACAGCACAGGATACATCCCAGACCCAAGCTGCCACCACTTTGATATTGTGCTTCCAGGACATTGCCAAGCGCATCCTGCCAACTGACATCTGCAACCTGGGGTGGTGATCTTGGTTTCACAGGGAAAAGAGCGGGCATTCATGGCCCTGAGTGGGCACCCGCTTCCAAAATATCTAAACGGCACCGGACACAAGCTGCTGCCACCACCTCAATCTTCTGCTTCCCTGACAGTCCTGAGCGCATCCTGCAAACTGACATCAGGAACCTGGGGTGGTGAGTTTTGTTTCACAGGGAAAAGGGCCCGCAGTTGTCTTCAGGGGCCTGTGGCCCTGAGTGGGCAGCCTCCTCCTGAATATCCAAAACAGCACAGGATACATCCCAGACCCTAGCTGCCACCACTTTGATATTGTGCTTCCAGGACAGACCCAAGCACATGCTGCAAAGTGAGATCAGAACCCTGGTGTGGCAACTTTTGTTTCACAGGGAAAAGGGCCCGCAGTTGTCTTCAAGGGCCTGTGGCCCTGAGTGCGTGGCCAAATCCTGAAAATCCAAACAGCAAAGGATTTGTCCCAAACCCAAGCTGCCACCACTTTGAATTTGTGCTTCCCTGACAGTCCCAAGCGCATCCTGCAAACTGACATCTGCAACCTGGGGTGGTGATCTTGGTTTCACAGGGAAAAGAGCAGGCATTCATGATGAACCTAAGTGGGCGGCTGCTTCCAAAACATCCAAATGGCGCAGGATGTTTCCCAGACCCAAGTAAACACCACTTCAATCTTCTGCTTCCCTGACAGTCCCAAGCGCGTCCTGCCAACTGACATCAGGACCCTGGTGTGGTGAGTTTTTTTCCCCAGGGAGAAGGGCTGGAATTCATGTTGAGGCACCTGTGGCACTGAATAAGCACGTGCCTCCAAAAAAGCTGAATGGCAGAGGATGTTTCCAGAGCCACGCTGCCACCATCTCAAACTCGTTCCCTGACAGTCCCGAGCGCATCCTGCAAACTGACATCAGGAATCTCGGGTGGTAAATTTTGTTGCAGAGGGAAAAGGGCCCACACTCCTCCTCAGGGGCCTGTGGCCCTGAGTGGGCAGCTTCCTCCTGAAAATCAAAACAGCACAGGATACATCCCAGACCCAAGCTGCCACCACTTTGATATTGTGCTTCCAGGACATTGCCAAGCGCATCCTGCAAACTGACATCTGAAACCTGGGGTGGTGATCTTGGTTTCACAGGGAAAAGAGCCGGCATTCGTGGCCCTGAGTGGGCACCCGCTTCCAAAATATCTAAACGGCACCGGATCTGTCCCGGACACAAGCTGCTGCCACCACCTCAATCTTCTGCTTCCCTGACAGTCCCGAGCGCATCCTGCAAACTGACATCAGGAACCTGGGGTGGTGAGTTTTGTTTCACAGGGAAAAGGGCCCGCAGCTGTCTTCAGGGGCCTGTGGCCCTGAGTGGGCAGCCTCCTCCTGAAAATCAAAACAGCACAGGATACATCCCAGACCCAAGCTGCCACCACTTTGAATTTGTGCTTCCAGGACATTGCCAAGCGCATCCTGCAAACTGACATCTGCAACCTGGGGTGGTGATCTTCCTTTCACAGGGAAAAGAGCCGGCATTCGTGGCCCTGAGTGGGCACCCGCTTCCAAAATACCTAAACGGCACTGGATCTGTCCTGGACACAAGCTGCTGCCACCACCTCAATCTTCTGCTTCCCTGACAGTCCTGAGCGCATCCTGCAAACTGACATCAGGAACCTGGGGTGGTGAGTTTTGTTTCACAGGGAAAAGGGCCCGCAGTTGTCTTCAGGGGCCTGTGGCCCTGAGTGGGCAGCCTCCTCCTGAAAATCAAAACAGCACAGGATACATCCCAGACCCAAGCTGCCACCACTTTGAATTTGTGCTTCCAGGACATTGCCAAGCACATCCTGCAAACTGACATCTGCAACCTGCGGTGGTGATCTTGGTTTCACAGGGAAAAGAGCCGGCATTCGTGGCCCTGAGTGGGCACCCGCTTCCAAAATACCTAAACGGCACCGGATCTGTCCCGGACACAAGCTGCTGCCACCACCTCAATCTTCTGCTTCCCTGACAGTCCTGAGCGCATCCTGCAAATTGACATCTGCAACCTGGGGTGGTAAATTTTGTTTCAAAGGGAAAAGGGCCCGCAGCTGTCTTCAGGGGCCTGTGGCCCTGAGTGGGCAGCCTCCTCCTGAAAATCAAAACAGCACAGGATACATCCCAGACCCAAGCTGCCACCACTTTGATATTGTGCTTCCAGGACATTGCCAAGCGCATCCTGCAAACTGACATCTGCAACCTGGGGTGGTGATCTTGGTTTCACAGGGAAAAGAGCGGGCATTCGTGGCCCTGAGTGGGCACCCGCTTCCAAAATACCTAAACGGCACCGGATCTGTCCCGGACACAAGCTGCTGCCACCACCTCAATCTTCTGCTTCCCTGACAGTCCCGAGCGCATCCTGCAAACTGACATCAGGAACCTGGGGTGGTGAGTTTTGTTTCACAGGGAAAAGGGCCCGCAGTTGTCTTCAGGGGCCTGTGGCCCTGAGTGGGCAGCCTCCTCCTGAAAATCCAAAACAGCACAGGATACATCCCAGACCCAAGCTGCCACCACTTTGATATTGTGCTTCCAGGACATTGCCAAGCGCATCCTGCAAACTGACATCTGCAACCTGGGGTGGTGATCTTCCTTTCACAGGGAAAAGAGCCGGCATTCGTGGCCCTGAGTGGGCACCCGCTTCCAAAATACCTAAATGGCACTGGATCTGTCCTGGACACAAGCTGCTGCCACCACCTCAATCTTCTGCTTCCCTGACAGTCCTGAGCGCATCCTGCAAACTGACATCAGGAACCTGGGGTGGTAAATTTTGTTTCAAAGGGAAAAGGGCCCGCAGTTGTCTTCAGGGGCCTGTGGCCCTGAGTGGGCAGCCTCCTCGTGAAAATCAAAACAGCACAGGATACATCCCAGACCCAAGCTGCCACCACTTTGATATTGTGCTTCCAGGACATTGCCAAGCGCATCCTGCAAACTGACATCTGCAACCTGGGGTGGTGATCTTCCTTTCACAGGGAAAAGAGCCGGCATTCGTGGCCCTGAGTGGGCACCCGCTTCCAAAATATCTAAACGGCACCGGATCTGTCCCGGACACAAGCTGCTGCCACCACCTCAATCTTCTGCTTCCCTGACAGTCCCGAGCGCATCCTGCAAACTGACATCAGGAACCTGGGGTGGTGAGTTTTGTTTCACAGGGAAAAGGGCCCGCAGTTGTCTTCAGGGGCCTGTGGCCCTGAGTGGGCAGCCTCCTCCTGAAAATCCAAAACAGCACAGGATACATCCCAGACCCAAGCTGCCACCACTTTGATATTGTGCTTCCAGGACATTGCCAAGCGCATCCTGCAAACTGACATCTGCAACCTGGGGTGGTGATCTTGGTTTCACAGGGAAAAGAGCCGGCATTCGTGGCCCTGAGTGGGCACCCGCTTCCAAAATACCTAAATGGCACTGGATCTATCCTGGACACAAGCTGCTGCCACCACCTCAATCTTCTGCTTCCCTGACAGTCCTGAGCGCATCCTGCAAACTGACATCAGGAACCTGGGGTGCTAAATTTTGTTTCAAAGGGAAAAGGGCCCGCAGTTGTCTTCAGGGGCCTGTGGCCCTGAGTGGGCAGCCTCCTCGTGAAAATCAAAACAGCACAGGATACATCCCAGACCCAAGCTGCCACCACTTTGATATTGTGCTTCCAGGACATTGCCAAGCGCATCCTGCAAACTGACATCTGCAACCTGGGGTGGTGATCTTCCTTTCACAGGGAAAAGAGCCGGCATTCGTGGCCCTGAGTGGGCACCCGCTTCCAAAATATCTAAACGGCACCGGATCTGTCCCGGACACAAGCTGCTGCCACCACCTCAATCTTCTGCTTCCCTGACAGTCCTGAGCGCATCCTGCAAACTGACATCAGGAACCTGGGGTGGTCAGTTTTGTTTCAAAGGGAAAAGGGCCCGCAGTTGTCTTCAGGGGCCTGTGGCCCTGAGTGGGCAGCCTCCTCCTGAAAATCAAAACAGCACAGGATACATCCCAGACCCAAGCTGCCACCACTTTGATATTGTGCTTCCAGGACATTGCCAAGCGCATCCTGCAAACTGACATCTGCAACCTGGGGTGGTGATCTTGGTTTCACAGGGAAAAGAGCCGGCATTCGTGGCCCTGAGTGGGCACCCGCTTCCAAAATATCTAAACGGCACCGGATCTGTCCCGGACACAAGCTGCTGCCACCACCTCAATCTTCTGCTTCCCTGACAGTCCTGAGCGCATCCTGCAAACTGACATCAGGAACCTGGGGTGGTCAGTTTTGTTTCACAGGGAAAAGGGCCCGCAGTTGTCTTCAGGGGCCTGTGGCCCTGAGTGGGCAGCCTCCTCCTGAAAATCCAAAACAGCACAGGATACATCCCAGACCCAAGCTGCCACCACTTTGATATTGTGCTTCCAGGACAGACCCAAGCACATGCTGCAAAGTGAGATCAGAACCCTGGTGTGGCAACTTTTGTTTCACAGGGAAAAGGGCCCACAGTTGTCTTCAAGGGCCTGTGGCCCTGAGTGAGTGGCCAAATCCTGAAAATCCAAACAGCAAAGGATTTGTCCCAGACCCAAGCTACCACCACTTTGAATTTTGCTTCCCTAGCAAAGTCCCAAGCGCATCCTGCAAACTGACATCTGCAACCTGGGGTGGTGATCTTCCTTTCACAGGGAAAAGAGCAGGCATTCATGATGAACCTAAGTGGGCGGCTGCTTCCAAAACATCCAAATGGCGCAGGATGTTTCCCAGACCCAAGTTAACACCACTTCAATCTTCTGCTTCCCTGACAGTCCCAAGCGCATCCTGCCAACTGACATCAGGACCCTGGTGTAGCGAGTTTTTTTCCCCAGGGAGAAGGGCTGGAATTCATGTTGAGGCACCTGTGGCACTGAATAAGCACGTGCCTCCAAAAAAGCTGAATGGCAGAGGATGTTTCCAGAGCCACGCTGCCACCATCTCAAACTCGTTCCCTGACAGTCCCGAGCGCATCCTGCAAACTGACATCAGGAACCTGGGGTGGTGAGTTTTGTTTCACAGGGAAAAGGGCCCGCAGCTGTCTTCAGGGGCCTGTGGCCCTGAGTGGGCAGCATCCTCCTGAAAATCCAAAACAGCACAAGATACATCCCAGACCCAAGCTGCCACCACTTTGATATTGTGCTTCCCTGACAGACCCAAGTACATGCTGCAAAGTGAGATCAGAACCCTGGTGTGGCAACTTTTGTTTCACAGGGAAAAGGGCCCGCAGTTGTCTTCAAGGGCCTGTGGCCCTGAGTGAGTGGCCAAATCCTGAAAATCCAAACAGCAAAGGATTTGTCCCAGACCCAAGCTACCACCACTTTGAATTTGTGCTTCCAGGACATTGCCAAGCACATCCTGCAAACCGACATCTGCAACCTGGGGTGGTGATCTTGGTTTCACAGGGAAAAGAGCAGGCATTCATGATGAACCTAAGTGGGCGGCTGCTTCCAAAACATCCAAATGGCGCAGGATGTTTCCCAGACCCAAGTTAACACCACTTCAATCTTCTGCTTCCCTGACAGTCCCAAGCGCATCCTGCCAACTGACATCAGGACCCTGGTGTGGTGAGTTTTTTCCCCAGGGAGAAGGGCTGGAATTCATGTTGAGGCACGTGTGGCACTGAATAAGCACGTGCCTCCAAAAAAGCTGAATGGCAGGGATGTTTCCAGAGCCACGCTGCCACCATCTCAAACTCGTTCCCTGACAGTCCCGAGTGCATCCTGCAAACTGACATCAGGAACCTGGGGTGGTAAATTTTGTTTCACAGGGAAAAGGGCCCACACTCCTCCTCAGGGGCCTGTGGCCCTGAGTTGGCAGCCTCCTCCTGAAAATCAAAACAGCACAGGATACATCCCAGACCCAAGCTGCCACCACTTTGAATTTGTGCTTCCAGGACATTGCCAAGCACATCCTGCAAACTGACATCTGCAACCTGGGGTGGTGATCTTGGTTTCACAGGGAAAAGAGCAGGCATTCATGATGAACCTAAGTGGGCGGCTGCTTCCAAAACATCCAAATGGCGCAGGATGTTTCCCAGACCCAAGTTAACACCACTTCAATCTTCTGCTTCCCTGACAGTCCCAAGCGCATCCTGCAAACTGACATCAGGAACCGGAGGTGGTGAGTTTTGTTTCACAGGGAAAAGGGCCCGCAGCTGTCTTCAGGGGCCTGTGGCCCTGAGTTGGCAGCCTCCTCCTGAAAATCAAAACAGCACAGGATACATCCCAGACCCAAGCTGCCACCACTTTGATATTGTGCTTCCAGGACATTGCCAAGCGCATCCTGCCAACTGACATCTGCAACCTGGGGTGGTGATCTTGGTTTCACAGGGAAAAGAGCGGGCATTCATGGCCCTGAGTGGGCACCCGCTTCCAAAATATCTAAACGGCACCGGACACAAGCTGCTGCCACCACCTCAATCTTCTGCTTCCCTGACAGTCCTGAGCGCATCCTGCAAACTGACATCAGGAACCTGGGGTGGTGAGTTTTGTTTCACAGGGAAAAGGGCCCGCAGTTGTCTTCAGGGGCCTGTGGCCCTGAGTGGGCAGCCTCCTCCTGAATATCCAAAACAGCACAGGATACATCCCAGACCCTAGCTGCCACCACTTTGATATTGTGCTTCCAGGACAGACCCAAGCACATGCAGCAAAGTGAGATCAGAACCCTGGTGTGGCAACTTTTGTTTCACAGGGAAAAGGGCCCGCAGTTGTCTTCAAGGGCCTGTGGCCCTGAGTGCGTGGCCAAATCCTGAAAATCCAAACAGCAAAGGATTTGTCCCAAACCCAAGCTGCCACCACTTTGAATTTGTGCTTCCCTGACAGTCCCAAGCGCATCCTGCAAACCGACATCTGCAACCTGGGGTGGTGATCTTGGTTTCACAGGGAAAAGAGCAGGCATTCATGATGAACCTAAGTGGGCGGCTGCTTCCAAAACATCCAAATGGCGCAGGATGTTTCCCAGACCCAAGTAAACACCACTTCAATCTTCTGCTTCCCTGACAGTCCCAAGCGCGTCCTGCCAACTGACATCAGGACCCTGGTGTGGTGAGTTTTTTTCCCCAGGGAGAAGGGCTGGAATTCATGTTGAGGCACCTGTGGCACTGAATAAGCACATGCCTCCAAAAAAGCTGAATGGCAGAGGATGTTTCCAGAGCCACGCTGCCACCATCTCAAACTCGTTCCCTGACAGTCCCGAGCGCATCCTGCAAACTGACATCAGGAATCTCGGGTGGTAAATTTTGTTGCAGAGGGAAAAGGGCCCACACTCCTCCTCAGGGGCCTGTGGCCCTGAGTGGGCAGCTTCCTCCTGAAAATCAAAACAGCACAGGATACATCCCAGACCCAAGCTGCCACCACTTTGATATTGTGCTTCCAGGACATTGCCAAGCGCATCCTGCAAACTGACATCTGAAACCTGGGGTGGTGATCTTGGTTTCACAGGGAAAAGAGCCGGCATTCGTGGCCCTGAGTGGGCACCCGCTTCCAAAATATCTAAACGGCACCGGATCTGTCCCGGACACAAGCTGCTGCCACCACCTCAATCTTCTGCTTCCCTGACAGTCCCGAGCGCATCCTGCAAACTGACATCAGGAACCTGGGGTGGTGAGTTTTGTTTCACAGGGAAAAGGGCCCGCAGCTGTCTTCAGGGGCCTGTGGCCCTGAGTGGGCAGCCTCCTCCTGAAAATCAAAACAGCACAGGATACATCCCAGACCCAAGCTGCCACCACTTTGATATTGTGCTTCCAGGACATTGCCAAGCGCATCCTGCAAACTGACATCTGCAACCTGGAGTGGTGATCTTCCTTTCACAGGGAAAAGAGCCGGCATTCGTGGCCCTGAGTGGGCACCCGCTTCCAAAATACCTAAATGGCACTGGATCTGTCCTGGACACAAGCTGCTGCCACCACCTCAATCTTCTGCTTCCCTGACAGTCCTGAGCGCATCCTGCAAACTGACATCAGGAACCTGGGGTGGTGAGTTTTGTTTCACAGGGAAAAGGGCCCGCAGTTGTCTTCAGGGGCCTGTGGCCCTGAGTGGGCAGCCTCCTCCTGAAAATCAAAACAGCACAGGATACATCCCAGACCCAAGCTGCCACCACTTTGATATTGTGCTTCCAGGACATTGCCAAGCACATCCTGCAAACTGACATCTGCAACCTGCGGTGGTGATCTTGGTTTCACAGGGAAAAGAGCCGGCATTCGTGGCCCTGAGTGGGCACCCGCTTCCAAAATACCTAAACGGCACCGGATCTGTCCCGGACACAAGCTGCTGCCACCACCTCAATCTTCTGCTTCCCTGACAGTCCTGAGCGCATCCTGCAAATTGACATCTGCAACCTGGGGTGGTAAATTTTGTTTCAAAGGGAAAAGGGCCCGCAGCTGTCTTCAGGGGCCTGTGGCCCTGAGTGGGCAGCCTCCTCCTGAAAATCAAAACAGCACAGGATACATCCCAGACCCAAGCTGCCACCACTTTGATATTGTGCTTCCAGGACATTGCCAAGCGCATCCTGCAAACTGACATCTGCAACCTGGGGTGGTGATCTTGGTTTCACAGGGAAAAGAGCGGGCATTCGTGGCCCTGAGTGGGCACCCGCTTCCAAAATACCTAAACGGCACCGGATCTGTCCCGGACACAAGCTGCTGCCACCACCTCAATCTTCTGCTTCCCTGACAGTCCCGAGCGCATCCTGCAAACTGACATCAGGAACCTGGGGTGGTGAGTTTTGTTTCACAGGGAAAAGGGCCCGCAGTTGTCTTCAGGGGCCTGTGGCCCTGAGTGGGCAGCCTCCTCCTGAAAATCCAAAACAGCACAGGATACATCCCAGACCCAAGCTGCCACCACTTTGATATTGTGCTTCCAGGACATTGCCAAGCGCATCCTGCAAACTGACATCTGCAACCTGGGGTGGAGATCTTGGTTTCACAGGGAAAAGAGCCGGCATTCGTGGCCCTGAGTGGGCACCCGCTTCCAAAATACCTAAATGGCACTGGATCTGTCCTGGACACAAGCTGCTGCCACCACCTCAATCTTCTGCTTCCCTGACAGTCCTGAGCGCATCCTGCAAACTGACATCAGGAACCGGAGGTGGTGAGTTTTGTTTCACAGGGAAAAGGGCCCGCAGTTGTCTTCAGGGGCCTGTGGCCCTGAGTGGGCAGCCTCCTCGTGAAAATCAAAACAGCACAGGATACATCCCAGACCCAAGCTGCCACCACTTTGATATTGTGCTTCCAGGACATTGCCAAGCGCATCCTGCAAACTGACATCTGCAACCTGCGGTGGTGATCTTGGTTTCACAGGGAAAAGAGCCGGCATTCGTGGCCCTGAGTGGGCACCCGCTTCCAAAATATCTAAACGGCACCGGATCTGTCCCGGACACAAGCTGCTGCCACCACCTCAATCTTCTGCTTCCCTGACAGTCCCGAGCGCATCCTGCAAACTGACATCAGGAACCTGGGGTGGTGAGTTTTGTTTCACAGGGAAAAGGGCCCGCAGTTGTCTTCAGGGGCCTGTGGCCCTGAGTGGGCAGCCTCCTCCTGAAAATCCAAAACAGCACAGGATACATCCCAGACCCAAGCTGCCACCACTTTGATATTGTGCTTCCAGGACATTGCCAAGCGCATCCTGCAAACTGACATCTGAAACCTGGGGTGGTGATCTTGGTTTCACAGGGAAAAGAGCCGGCATTCGTGGCCCTGAGTGGGCACCCGCTTCCAAAATACCTAAATGGCACTGGATCTGTCCTGGACACAAGCTGCTGCCACCACCTCAATCTTCTGCTTCCCTGACAGTCCTGAGCGCATCCTGCAAACTGACATCAGGAACCTGGGGTGGTAAATTTTGTTTCAAAGGGAAAAGGGCCCGCAGTTGTCTTCAGGGGCCTGTGGCCCTGAGTGGGCAGCCTCCTCGTGAAAATCAAAACAGCACAGGATACATCCCAGACCCAAGCTGCCACCACTTTGATATTGTGCTTCCAGGACATTGCCAAGCGCATCCTGCAAACTGACATCTGCAACCTGGTGTGGTGATCTTCCTTTCACAGGGAAAAGAGCCGGCATTCGTGGCCCTGAGTGGGCACCCGCTTCCAAAATATCTAAACGGCACCGGATCTGTCCCGGACACAAGCTGCTGCCACCACCTCAATCTTCTGCTTCCCTGACAGTCCTGAGCGCATCCTGCAAACTGACATCAGGAACCTGGGGTGGTCAGTTTTGTTTCAAAGGGAAAAGGGCCCGCAGTTGTCTTCAGGGGCCTGTGGCCCTGAGTGGGCAGCCTCCTCCTGAAAATCAAAACAGCACAGGATACATCCCAGACCCAAGCTGCCACCACTTTGATATTGTGCTTCCAGGACATTGCCAAGCGCATCCTGCAAACTGACATCTGCAACCTGGGGTGGTGATCTTGGTTTCACAGGGAAAAGAGCCGGCATTCGTGGCCCTGAGTGGGCACCCGCTTCCAAAATACCTAAATGGCACTGGATCTGTCCTGGACACAAGCTGCTGCCACCACCTCAATCTTCTGCTTCCCTGACAGTCCTGAGCGCATCCTGCAAACTGACATCAGGAACCTGGGGTGGTAAATTTTGTTTCAAAGGGAAAAGGGCCCGCAGTTGTCTTCAGGGGCCTGTGGCCCTGAGTGGGCAGCCTCCTCGTGAAAATCAAAACAGCACAGGATACATCCCAGACCCAAGCTGCCACCACTTTGATATTGTGCTTCCAGGACATTGCCAAGCGCATCCTGCAAACTGACATCTGCAACCTGGGGTGGTGATCTTCCTTTCACAGGGAAAAGAGCCGGCATTCGTGGCCCTGAGTGGGCACCCGCTTCCAAAATATCTAAACGGCACCGGATCTGTCCCGGACACAAGCTGCTGCCACCACCTCAATCTTCTGCTTCCCTGACAGTCCTGAGCGCATCCTGCAAACTGACATCAGGAACCTGGGGTGGTCAGTTTTGTTTCAAAGGGAAAAGGGCCCGCAGTTGTCTTCAGGGGCCTGTGGCCCTGAGTGGGCAGCCTCCTCCTGAAAATCAAAACAGCACAGGATACATCCCAGACCCAAGCTGCCACCACTTTGATATTGTGCTTCCAGGACATTGCCAAGCGCATCCTGCAAACTGACATCTGCAACCTGGGGTGGTGATCTTCCTTTCACAGGGAAAAGAGCCGGCATTCGTGGCCCTGAGTGGGCACCCGCTTCCAAAATATCTAAACGGCACCGGATCTGTCCCGGACACAAGCTGCTGCCACCACCTCAATCTTCTGCTTCCCTGACAGTCCTGAGCGCATCCTGCAAACTGACATCAGGAACCTGGGGTGGTGAGTTTTGTTTCACAGGGAAAAGGGCCCGCAGTTGTCTTCAGGGGCCTGTGGCCCTGAGTGGGCAGCCTCCTCCTGAAAATCCAAAACAGCACAGGATACATCCCAGACCCAAGCTGCCACCACTTTGATATTGTGCTTCCAGGACAGACCCAAGCACATGCTGCAAAGTGAGATCAGAACCCTGGTGTGGCAACTTTTGTTTCACAGGGAAAAGGGCCCACAGTTGTCTTCAAGGGCCTGTGGCCCTGAGTGAGTGGCCAAATCCTGAAAATCCAAACAGCAAAGGATTTGTCCCAGACCCAAGCTACCACCACTTTGAATTTTGCTTCCCTAGCAAAGTCCCAAGCGCATCCTGCAAACTGACATCTGCAACCTGGGGTGGTGATCTTCCTTTCACAGGGAAAAGAGCAGGCATTCATGATGAACCTAAGTGGGCGGCTGCTTCCAAAACATCCAAATGGCGCAGGATGTTTCCCAGACCCAAGTTAACACCACTTCAATCTTCTGCTTCCCTGACAGTCCCAAGCGCATCCTGCCAACTGACATCAGGACCCTGGTGTAGCGAGTTTTTTTCCCCAGGGAGAAGGGCTGGAATTCATGTTGAGGCACCTGTGGCACTGAATAAGCACGTGCCTCCAAAAAAGCTGAATGGCAGAGGATGTTTCCAGAGCCACGCTGCTACCATCTCAAACTCATTCCCTGACAGTCCTGAGCGCATCCTGCAAACTGACATCAGGAATCTCGGGTGGTAAATTTTGTTGCAGAGGGAAAAGGGCCCACAATCCTCCTCAGGGGCCTGTGGCCCTGAGTGGGCAGCCTCCTCCTGAAAATCAAAACAGCACAGGATACATCCCAGACCCAAGCTGCCACCACTTTGATATTGTGCTTCCAGGACATTGCCAAGCGCATCCTGCAAACTGACATCTGCAACCTGCGGTGGTGATCTTGGTTTCACAGGGAAAAGAGCCGGCATTCGTGGCCCTGAGTGGGCACCCGCTTCCAAAATATCTAAACGGCACCGGATCTGTCCCGGACACAAGCTGCTGCCACCACCTCAATCTTCTGCTTCCCTGACAGTCCCAAGCGCATCCTGCAAACTGACATCAGGAACCTGGGGTGGTAAATTTTGTTTCACAGGGAAAAGGGCCCGCAGTTGTCTTCAGGGGCCTGTGGCCCTGAGTGGGCAGCCTCCTCCTGAAAATCCAAAACAGCACAGGATACATCCCAGACCCAAGCTGCCACCACTTTGAATTTGTGCTTCCAGGACATTGCCAAGCGCATCCTGCAAACTGACATCTGCAACCTGGGGTGGTGATCTTGGTTTCACAGGGAAAAGAGCCGGCATTCGTGGCCCTGAGTGGGCACCCGCTTCCAAAATATCTAAACGGCACTGGATCTGTCCCGGACACAAGCTGCTGCCACCACCTCAATCTTCTGCTTCCCTGACAGTCCTGAGCGCATCCTGCAAACTGACATCAGGAACCTGGGGTGGTCAGTTTTGTTTCACAGGGAAAAGGGCCCGCAGTTGTCTTCAGGGGCCTGTGGCCCTGAGTGGGCAGCCTCCTCGTGAAAATCCAAAACAGCACAGGATACATCCCAGACCCAAGCTGCCACCACTTAGATATTGTGCTTCCAGGACAGACCCAAGCACATGCAGCAAAGTGAGATCAGAACCCTGGTGTGGCAACTTTTGTTTCACAGGGAAAAGGGCCCGCAGTTGTCTTCAAGGGCCTGTGGCCCTGAGTGAGTGGCCAAATCCTGAAAATCCAAACAGCACAGGATTTGTCCCAGACCCAAGCTACCACCACTTTGAATTTTGCTTCCCTAGCAAAGTCCCAAGCGCATCCTGCAAACTGACATCTGCAACCTGGGGTGGTGAGTTTTGTTTCACAGGGAAAAGGGCCCGCAGTTGTCTTCAGGGGCCTGTGGCCCTGAGTGGGCAGCCTCCTCCTGAAAATCAAAACAGCACAGGATACATCCCAGACCCAAGCTGCCACCACTTTGAATTTGTGCTTCCAGGACATTGCCAAGCACATCCTGCAAACTGACATCTGCAACCTGGGGTGGTGATCTTGGTTTCACAGGGAAAAGAGCAGGCATTCATGATGAACCTAAGTGGGCGGCTGCTTCCAAAACATCCAAATGGCGCAGGATGTTTCCCAGACCCAAGTTAACACCACTTCAATCTTCTGCTTCCCTGACAGTCCCAAGCGCATCCTGCCAACTGACATCAGGACCCTGGTGTGGTGAGTTTTGTCCCCAGGGAGAAGGGCTGGAATTCATGTTGAGGCACCTGTGGCACTGAATAAGCACGTGCCTCCAAAAAAGCTGAATGGCAGAGGATGTTTCCAGAGCCACGCTGCCACCATCTCAAACTCGTTCCCTGACAGTCCCGAGCGCATCCTGCAAACTGACATCAGGAACCTCGGGTGGTAAATTTTATTGCAGAGGGAAAAGGGCCCACACTCCTCCTCAGGGGCCTGTGGCCCTGAGTGGGCAGCCTCCTCCTGAAAATCAAAACAGCACAGGATACATCCCAGACCCAAGCTGCCACCACTTTGATATTGTGCTTCCAGGACATTGCCAAGCGCATCCTGCAAACTAACATCTGCAACCTGGGGTGGTGATCTTGGTTTCACAGGGAAAAGAGCCGGCATTCGTGGCCCTGAGTGGGCACCCGCTTCCAAAATACCTAAACGGCACCGGATGTGTCCCGGACACAAGCTGCTGCCACCACCTCAATCTTCCGCTTCCCTGACAGTCCTGAGCGAATCCTGCAAACTGAAATCAGGAACCTGGGGTGGTGAGTTTTGTTGCAGAGGGAAAAAGGCCCGCAGTTATCTTCAGGGGCCTGTGGCCCTGAGTGGGCAGCCTCCTCCTGAAAATCAAAACAGCACAGGATACATCCCAGACCCAAGCTGCCACCACTTTGAATTTGTGCTTCCAGGACATTGCCAAGCGCATCCTGCAAACTGACATCTGCAACCTGGGGTGGTGATCTTGGTTTCACAGGGAAAAGAGCGGGCATTCGTGGCCCTGAGTGGGCACCCGCTTCCAAAATACCTAAACGGCACCGGATGTGTCCCGGACACAAGCTGCTGCCACCACCTCAATCTTCCGCTTCCTTGACAGTCCTGAGCGCATCCTGCAAACTGACATCAGGAACCTGGGGTGGTGAGTTTTGTTTCACAGGGAAAAGGGCCCGCAGTTGTCTTCAGGGGGCCTGTGGCCCTGAGTGGGCAGCCTCCTCCTGAAAATCAAAACAGCACAGGATACATCCCAGACCCAAGCTGCCACCACTTTGATATTGTGCTTCCAGGACATTGCCAAGCGCATCCTGCAAACTGACATCTGCAACCTGGGGTGGTGATCTTCCTTTCACAGGGAAAAGAGCCGGCATTCGTGGCCCTGAGTGGGCACCCGCTTCCAAAATATCTAAACGGCACTGGATCTGTCCCGGACACAAGCTGCTGCCACCACCTCAATCTTCTGCTTCCCTGACAGTCCTGAGCGCATCCTGCAAACTGACATCAGGAACCTGGGGTGGTCAGTTTTGTTTCACAGGGAAAAGGGCCCGCAGTTGTCTTCAGGGGCCTGTGGCCCTGAGTGGGCAGCCTCCTCCTGAAAATCCAAAACAGCACAGGATACATCCCAGACCCAAGCTGCCACCACTTAGATATTGTGCTTCCAGGACAGACCCAAGCACATGCAGCAAAGTGAGATCAGAACCCTGGTGTGGCAACTTTTGTTTCACAGGGAAAAGGGCCCGCAGTTGTCTTCAAGGGCCTGTGGCCCTGAGTGAGTGGCCAAATCCTGAAAATCCAAACAGCACAGGATTTGTCCCAGACCCAAGCTACCACCACTTTGAATTTTGCTTCCCTAGCAAAGTCCCAAGCGCATCCTGCAAACTGACATCTGCAACCTGGGGTGGTGAGTTTTGTTTCACAGGGAAAAGGGCCCGCAGTTGTCTTCAGGGGCCTGTGGCCCTGAGTGGGCAGCCTCCTCCTGAAAATCAAAACAGCACAGGATTTGTCCCAGACCCAAGCTAGCACCACTTTGAATTTGTGCTTCCAGGACATTGCCAAGCACATCCTGCAAACTGACATCTGCAACCTGGGGTGGTGATCTTGGTTTCACAGGGAAAAGAGCAGGCATTCATGATGAACCTAAGTGGGCGGCTGCTTCCAAAACATCCAAATGGCGCAGGATGTTTCCCAGACCCAAGTTAACACCACTTCAATCTTCTGCTTCCCTAACAGTCCCAAGCGCATCCTGCCAACTGACATCAGGACCCTGGTGTGGTGAGTTTTGTCCCCAGGGAGAAGGGCTGGAATTCATGTTGAGGCACCTGTGGCACTGAATAAGCACGTGCCTCCAAAAAAGCTGAATGGCAGAGGATGTTTCCAGAGCCACGCTGCCACCATCTCAAACTCGTTCCCTGACAGTCCCGAGCGCATCCTGCAAACTGACATCAGGAATCTCGGGTGGTAAATTTTATTGCAGAGGGAAAAGGGCCCACACTCCTCCTCAGGGACCTGTGGCCCTGAGTGGGCAGCCTCCTCCTGAAAATCAAAACAGCACAGGATACATCCCAGACCCAAGCTGCCACCACTTTGATATTGTGCTTCCAGGACATTGCCAAGCGCATCCTGCAAACTAACATCTGCAACCTGGGGTGGTGATCTTGGTTTCACAGGGAAAAGAGCCGGCATTCGTGGCCCTGAGTGGGCACCCGCTTCCAAAATACCTAAACGGCACCGGATGTGTCCCGGACACAAGCTGCTGCCACCACCTCAATCTTCCGCTTCCCTGACAGTCCTGAGCGAATCCTGCAAACTGAAATCAGGAACCTGGGGTGGTGAGTTTTGTTGCAGAGGGAAAAAGGCCCGCAGTTATCTTCAGGGGCCTGTGGCCCTGAGTGGGCAGCCTCCTCCTGAAAATCAAAACAGCACAGGATACATCCCAGACCCAAGCTGCCACCACTTTGAATTTGTGCTTCCAGGACATTGCCAAGCGCATCCTGCAAACTGACATCTGCAACCTGGGGTGGTGATCTTGGTTTCACAGGGAAAAGAGCGGGCATTCGTGGCCCTGAGTGGGCACCCGCTTCCAAAATACCTAAACGGCACCGGATGTGTCCCGGACACAAGCTGCTGCCACCACCTCAATCTTCCGCTTCCTTGACAGTCCTGAGCGCATCCTGCAAACTGACATCAGGAACCTGGGGTGGTGAGTTTTGTTTCACAGGGAAAAGGGCCCGCAGTTGTCTTCAGGGGGCCTGTGGCCCTGAGTGGGCAGCCTCCTCCTGAAAATCAAAACAGCACAGGATACATCCCAGACCCAAGCTGCCACCACTTTGATATTGTGCTTCCAGGACATTGCCAAGCGCATCCTGCAAACTGACATCTGCAACCTGGGGTGGTGATCTTCCTTTCACAGGGAAAAGAGCCGGCATTCGTGGCCCTGAGTGGGCACCCGCTTCCAAAATATCTAAACGGCACTGGATCTGTCCCGGACACAAGCTGCTGCCACCACCTCAATCTTCTGCTTCCCTGACAGTCCTGAGCGCATCCTGCAAACTGACATCAGGAACCTGGGGTGGTGAGTTTTGTTTCACAGGGAAAAGGGCCCGCAGTTGTCTTCAGGGGCCTGTGGCCCTGAGTGGGCAGCCTCCTCCTGAAAATCCAAAACAGCACAGGATACATCCCAGACCCAAGCTGCCACCACTTAGATATTGTGCTTCCAGGACAGACCCAAGCACATGCAGCAAAGTGAGATCAGAACCCTGGTGTGGCAACTTTTGTTTCACAGGGAAAAGGGCCCGCAGTTGTCTTCAAGGGCCTGTGGCCCTGAGTGAGTGGCCAAATCCTGAAAATCCAAACAGCACAGGATTTGTCCCAGACCCAAGCTACCACCACTTTGAATTTTGCTTCCCTAGCAAAGTCCCAAGCGCATCCTGCAAACTGACATCTGCAACCTGGGGTGGTGAGTTTTGTTTCACAGGGAAAAGGGCCCGCAGTTGTCTTCAGGGGCCTGTGGCCCTGAGTGGGCAGCCTCCTCCTGAAAATCAAAACAGCACAGGATTTGTCCCAGACCCAAGCTAGCACCACTTTGAATTTGTGCTTCCAGGACATTGCCAAGCACATCCTGCAAACTGACATCTGCAACCTGGGGTGGTGATCTTGGTTTCACAGGGAAAAGAGCAGGCATTCATGATGAACCTAAGTGGGCGGCTGCTTCCAAAACATCCAAATGGCGCAGGATGTTTCCCAGACCCAAGTTAACACCACTTCAATCTTCTGCTTCCCTAACAGTCCCAAGCGCATCCTGCCAACTGACATCAGGACCCTGGTGTGGTGAGTTTTGTCCCCAGGGAGAAGGGCTGGAATTCATGTTGAGGCACCTGTGGCACTGAATAAGCACGTGCCTCCAAAAAAGCTGAATGGCAGAGGATGTTTCCAGAGCCACGCTGCCACCATCTCAAACTCGTTCCCTGACAGTCCCGAGCGCATCCTGCAAACTGACATCAGGAATCTCGGGTGGTAAATTTTATTGCAGAGGGAAAAGGGCCCACACTCCTCCTCAGGGGCCTGTGGCCCTGAGTGGGCAGCCTCCTCCTGAAAATCAAAACAGCACAGGATACATCCCAGACCCAAGCTGCCACCACTTTGATATTGTGCTTCCAGGACATTGCCAAGCGCATCCTGCAAACTAACATCTGCAACCTGGGGTGGTGATCTTGGTTTCACAGGGAAAAGAGCCGGCATTCGTGGCCCTGAGTGGGCACCCGCTTCCAAAATACCTAAACGGCACCGGATGTGTCCCGGACACAAGCTGCTGCCACCACCTCAATCTTCCGCTTCCCTGACAGTCCTGAGCGAATCCTGCAAACTGAAATCAGGAACCTGGGGTGGTGAGTTTTGTTGCAGAGGGAAAAAGGCCCGCAGTTATCTTCAGGGGCCTGTGGCCCTGAGTGGGCAGCCTCCTCCTGAAAATCAAAACAGCACAGGATACATCCCAGACCCAAGCTGCCACCACTTTGAATTTGTGCTTCCAGGACATTGCCAAGCGCATCCTGCAAACTGACATCTGCAACCTGGGGTGGTGATCTTGGTTTCACAGGGAAAAGAGCGGGCATTCGTGGCCCTGAGTGGGCACCCGCTTCCAAAATACCTAAACGGCACCGGATGTGTCCCGGACACAAGCTGCTGCCACCACCTCAATCTTCCGCTTCCTTGACAGTCCTGAGCGCATCCTGCAAACTGACATCAGGAACCTGGGGTGGTGAGTTTTGTTTCACAGGGAAAAGGGCCCGCAGTTGTCTTCAGGGGGCCTGTGGCCCTGAGTGGGCAGCCTCCTCCTGAAAATCAAAACAGCACAGGATACATCCCAGACCCAAGCTGCCACCACTTTGATATTGTGCTTCCAGGACATTGCCAAGCGCATCCTGCAAACTGACATCTGCAACCTGGGGTGGTGATCTTCCTTTCACAGGGAAAAGAGCCGGCATTCGTGGCCCTGAGTGGGCACCCGCTTCCAAAATATCTAAACGGCACTGGATCTGTCCCGGACACAAGCTGCTGCCACCACCTCAATCTTCTGCTTCCCTGACAGTCCTGAGCGCATCCTGCAAACTGACATCAGGAACCTGGGGTGGTGAGTTTTGTTTCACAGGGAAAAGGGCCCGCAGTTGTCTTCAGGGGCCTGTGGCCCTGAGTGGGCAGCCTCCTCCTGAAAATCCAAAACAGCACAGGATACATCCCAGACCCAAGCTGCCACCACTTAGATATTGTGCTTCCAGGACAGACCCAAGCACATGCAGCAAAGTGAGATCAGAACCCTGGTGTGGCAACTTTTGTTTCACAGGGAAAAGGGCCCGCAGTTGTCTTCAAGGGCCTGTGGCCCTGAGTGAGTGGCCAAATCCTGAAAATCCAAACAGCACAGGATTTGTCCCAGACCCAAGCTACCACCACTTTGAATTTTGCTTCCCTAGCAAAGTCCCAAGCGCATCCTGCAAACTGACATCTGCAACCTGGGGTGGTGAGTTTTGTTTCACAGGGAAAAGGGCCCGCAGTTGTCTTCAGGGGCCTGTGGCCCTGAGTGGGCAGCCTCCTCCTGAAAATCAAAACAGCACAGGATTTGTCCCAGACCCAAGCTAGCACCACTTTGAATTTGTGCTTCCAGGACATTGCCAAGCACATCCTGCAAACTGACATCTGCAACCTGGGGTGGTGATCTTGGTTTCACAGGGAAAAGAGCAGGCATTCATGATGAACCTAAGTGGGCGGCTGCTTCCAAAACATCCAAATGGCGCAGGATGTTTCCCAGACCCAAGTTAACACCACTTCAATCTTCTGCTTCCCTAACAGTCCCAAGCGCATCCTGCCAACTGACATCAGGACCCTGGTGTGGTGAGTTTTGTCCCCAGGGAGAAGGGCTGGAATTCATGTTGAGGCACCTGTGGCACTGAATAAGCACGTGCCTCCAAAAAAGCTGAATGGCAGAGGATGTTTCCAGAGCCACGCTGCCACCATCTCAAACTCGTTCCCTGACAGTCCCGAGCGCATCCTGCAAACTGACATCAGGAATCTCGGGTGGTAAATTTTATTGCAGAGGGAAAAGGGCCCACACTCCTCCTCAGGGGCCTGTGGCCCTGAGTGGGCAGCCTCCTCCTGAAAATCAAAACAGCACAGGATACATCCCAGACCCAAGCTGCCACCACTTTGATATTGTGCTTCCAGGACATTGCCAAGCGCATCCTGCAAACTAACATCTGCAACCTGGGGTGGTGATCTTGGTTTCACAGGGAAAAGAGCCGGCATTCGTGGCCCTGAGTGGGCACCCGCTTCCAAAATACCTAAACGGCACCGGATGTGTCCCGGACACAAGCTGCTGCCACCACCTCAATCTTCCGCTTCCCTGACAGTCCTGAGCGAATCCTGCAAACTGAAATCAGGAACCTGGGGTGGTGAGTTTTGTTGCAGAGGGAAAAAGGCCCGCAGTTATCTTCAGGGGCCTGTGGCCCTGAGTGGGCAGCCTCCTCCTGAAAATCAAAACAGCACAGGATACATCCCAGACCCAAGCTGCCACCACTTTGAATTTGTGCTTCCAGGACATTGCCAAGCGCATCCTGCAAACTGACATCTGCAACCTGGGGTGGTGATCTTGGTTTCACAGGGAAAAGAGCGGGCATTCGTGGCCCTGAGTGGGCACCCGCTTCCAAAATACCTAAACGGCACCGGATGTGTCCCGGACACAAGCTGCTGCCACCACCTCAATCTTCCGCTTCCTTGACAGTCCTGAGCGCATCCTGCAAACTGACATCAGGAACCTGGGGTGGTGAGTTTTGTTTCACAGGGAAAAGGGCCCGCAGTTGTCTTCAGGGGCCTGTGGCCCTGAGTGGGCAGCCTCCTCCTGAAAATCCAAAACAGCACAGGATACATCCCAGACCCAAGCTGCCACCACTTTGATATTGTGCTTCCCTGACAGACCCAAGCGCATGCTGCAAAGTGAGATCAGAACCCTGGTGTGGCAACTTTTGTTTCACAGGGAAAATGGCCCGCAGTTGTCTTCAAGGGCCTGTGGCCCTGAGTGCGTGGCCAAATCCTGAAAATCCAAACAGCAAAGGATTTGTCCCAGACCCAAGCTACCACCACTTTGAATTTTGCTTCCCTGACAGTCCTGAGCGCATCCTGCAAACCGACATCTGCAACCTGGGGTGGTGAGTTTTGTTTCACAGGGAAAAGGGCCCGCAGTTGTCTTCAGGGGCCTCTGGCCCTGAGTGGGCAGCCTCCTCCTGAAAATCCAAAACAGCACAGGATACATCCCAGACCCAAGCTGCCACCACTTTGATATTGTGCTTCCCTGACAGACCCAAGTACATGCTGCAAAGTGAGATCAGAACCCTGGTGTGGCAACTTTTGTTTCACAGGGAAAAGGGCCCGCAGTTGTCTTCAAGGGCCTGTGGCCCTGAGTGAGTGGCCAAATCCTGAAAATCCAAACAGCAAAGGATTTGTCCCAGACCCAA
This sequence comes from Anomalospiza imberbis, assembly GCF_031753505.1. Lineage (NCBI taxonomy): Eukaryota > Metazoa > Chordata > Aves > Passeriformes > Viduidae > Anomalospiza > Anomalospiza imberbis. The sequence goes on along the minus strand of NW_027099826.1, from coordinate 102,843 downwards.
GCTACCACCACTTTGAATTTGTGCTTCCCTGACAGTCCCAAGCGCATCCTGCAAACCGACATCTGCAACCTGGGGTGGTGATCTTGGTTTCACAGGGAAAAGAGCAGGCATTCATGATGAACCTAAGTGGGCGGCTGCTTCCAAAACATCCAAATGGCGCAGGATGTTTCCCAGACCCAAGTTAACACCACTTCAATCTTCTGCTTCCCTGACAGTCCCAAGCGCATCCTGCCAACTGACATCAGGACCCTGGTGTGGTGAGTTTTTTCCCCAGGGAGAAGGGCTGGAATTCATGTTGAGGCACCTGTGGCACTGAATAAGCACGTGCCTCCAAAAAAGCTGAATGGCAGAGGATGTTTCCAGAGCCACGCTGCCACCATCTCAAACTCGTTCCCTGACAGTCCCGAGCGCATCCTGCAAACTGACATCAGGAACCTGGGGTGGTGAGTTTTGTTTCACAGGGAAAAGGGCCCGCAGCTGTCTTCAGGGGCCTGTGGCCCTGAGTGGGCAGCATCCTCCTGAAAATCCAAAACAGCACAAGATACATCCCAGACCCAAGCTGCCACCACTTTGATATTGTGCTTCCCTGACAGACCCAAGTACATGCTGCAAAGTGAGATCAGAACCCTGGTGTGGCAACTTTTGTTTCACAGGGAAAAGGGCCCGCAGTTGTCTTCAAGGGCCTGTGGCCCTGAGTGAGTGGCCAAATCCTGAAAATCCAAACAGCAAAGGATTTGTCCCAGACCCAAGCTACCACCACTTTGAATTTGTGCTTCCAGGACATTGCCAAGCACATCCTGCAAACCGACATCTGCAACCTGGGGTGGTGATCTTGGTTTCACAGGGAAAAGAGCAGGCATTCATGATGAACCTAAGTGGGCGGCTGCTTCCAAAACATCCAAATGGCGCAGGATGTTTCCCAGACCCAAGTTAACACCACTTCAATCTTCTGCTTCCCTGACAGTCCCAAGCGCATCCTGCCAACTGACATCAGGACCCTGGTGTGGTGAGTTTTTTCCCCAGGGAGAAGGGCTGGAATTCATGTTGAGGCACGTGTGGCACTGAATAAGCACGTGCCTCCAAAAAAGCTGAATGGCAGGGATGTTTCCAGAGCCACGCTGCCACCATCTCAAACTCGTTCCCTGACAGTCCCGAGTGCATCCTGCAAACTGACATCAGGAATCTCGGGTGGTAAATTTTGTTGCAGAGGGAAAAGGGCCCACACTCCTCCTCAGGGGCCTGTGGCCCTGAGTTGGCAGCCTCCTCCTGAAAATCAAAACAGCACAGGATACATCCCAGACCCAAGCTGCCACCACTTTGAATTTGTGCTTCCAGGACATTGCCAAGCGCATCCTGCAAACTGACATCTGCAACCTGGGGTGGTGATCTTGGTTTCACAGGGAAAAGAGCAGGCATTCATGATGAACCTAAGTGGGCGGCTGCTTCCAAAACATCCAAATGGCGCAGGATGTTTCCCAGACCCAAGTTAACACCACTTCAATCTTCTGCTTCCCTGACAGTCCCAAGCGCATCCTGCAAACTGACATCAGGAACCGGAGGTGGTGAGTTTTGTTTCACAGGGAAAAGGGCCCGCAGCTGTCTTCAGGGGCCTGTGGCCCTGAGTTGGCAGCCTCCTCCTGAAAATCAAAACAGCACAGGATACATCCCAGACCCAAGCTGCCACCACTTTGATATTGTGCTTCCAGGACATTGCCAAGCGCATCCTGCCAACTGACATCTGCAACCTGGGGTGGTGATCTTGGTTTCACAGGGAAAAGAGCGGGCATTCATGGCCCTGAGTGGGCACCCGCTTCCAAAATATCTAAACGGCACCGGACACAAGCTGCTGCCACCACCTCAATCTTCTGCTTCCCTGACAGTCCTGAGCGCATCCTGCAAACTGACATCAGGAACCTGGGGTGGTGAGTTTTGTTTCACAGGGAAAAGGGCCCGCAGTTGTCTTCAGGGGCCTGTGGCCCTGAGTGGGCAGCCTCCTCCTGAATATCCAAAACAGCACAGGATACATCCCAGACCCTAGCTGCCACCACTTTGATATTGTGCTTCCAGGACAGACCCAAGCACATGCAGCAAAGTGAGATCAGAACCCTGGTGTGGCAACTTTTGTTTCACAGGGAAAAGGGCCCGCAGTTGTCTTCAAGGGCCTGTGGCCCTGAGTGCGTGGCCAAATCCTGAAAATCCAAACAGCAAAGGATTTGTCCCAAACCCAAGCTGCCACCACTTTGAATTTGTGCTTCCCTGACAGTCCCAAGCGCATCCTGCAAACCGACATCTGCAACCTGGGGTGGTGATCTTGGTTTCACAGGGAAAAGAGCAGGCATTCATGATGAACCTAAGTGGGCGGCTGCTTCCAAAACATCCAAATGGCGCAGGATGTTTCCCAGACCCAAGTAAACACCACTTCAATCTTCTGCTTCCCTGACAGTCCCAAGCGCGTCCTGCCAACTGACATCAGGACCCTGGTGTGGTGAGTTTTTTTCCCCAGGGAGAAGGGCTGGAATTCATGTTGAGGCACCTGTGGCACTGAATAAGCACGTGCCTCCAAAAAAGCTGAATGGCAGAGGATGTTTCCAGAGCCACGCTGCCACCATCTCAAACTCGTTCCCTGACAGTCCCGAGCGCATCCTGCAAACTGACATCAGGAATCTCGGGTGGTAAATTTTGTTGCAGAGGGAAAAGGGCCCACACTCCTCCTCAGGGGCCTGTGGCCCTGAGTGGGCAGCTTCCTCCTGAAAATCAAAACAGCACAGGATACATCCCAGACCCAAGCTGCCACCACTTTGATATTGTGCTTCCAGGACATTGCCAAGCGCATCCTGCAAACTGACATCTGAAACCTGGGGTGGTGATCTTGGTTTCACAGGGAAAAGAGCCGGCATTCGTGGCCCTGAGTGGGCACCCGCTTCCAAAATATCTAAACGGCACCGGATCTGTCCCGGACACAAGCTGCTGCCACCACCTCAATCTTCTGCTTCCCTGACAGTCCCGAGCGCATCCTGCAAACTGACATCAGGAACCTGGGGTGGTGAGTTTTGTTTCACAGGGAAAAGGGCCCGCAGCTGTCTTCAGGGGCCTGTGGCCCTGAGTGGGCAGCCTCCTCCTGAAAATCAAAACAGCACAGGATACATCCCAGACCCAAGCTGCCACCACTTTGATATTGTGCTTCCAGGACATTGCCAAGCGCATCCTGCAAACTGACATCTGCAACCTGGGGTGGTGATCTTCCTTTCACAGGGAAAAGAGCCGGCATTCGTGGCCCTGAGTGGGCACCCGCTTCCAAAATACCTAAACGGCACTGGATCTGTCCTGGACACAAGCTGCTGCCACCACCTCAATCTTCTGCTTCCCTGACAGTCCTGAGCGCATCCTGCAAACTGACATCAGGAACCTGGGGTGGTGAGTTTTGTTTCACAGGGAAAAGGGCCCGCAGTTGTCTTCAGGGGCCTGTGGCCCTGAGTGGGCAGCCTCCTCCTGAAAATCAAAACAGCACAGGATACATCCCAGACCCAAGCTGCCACCACTTTGAATTTGTGCTTCCAGGACATTGCCAAGCACATCCTGCAAACTGACATCTGCAACCTGCGGTGGTGATCTTGGTTTCACAGGGAAAAGAGCCGGCATTCGTGGCCCTGAGTGGGCACCCGCTTCCAAAATATCTAAACGGCACCGGATCTGTCCCGGACACAAGCTGCTGCCACCACCTCAATCTTCTGCTTCCCTGACAGTCCCGAGCGCATCCTGCAAACTGACATCAGGAACCTGGGGTGGTAAATTTTGTTTCACAGGGAAAAGGGCCCGCAGTTGTCTTCAGGGGCCTGTGGCCCTGAGTGGGCAGCCTCCTCCTGAAAATCCCAAACAGCACAGGATACATCCCAGACCCAAGCTGCCACCACTTTGAATTTGTGCTTCCAGGACATTGCCAAGCGCATCCTGCAAACTGACATCTGCAACCTGGGGTGGTGATCTTGGTTTCACAGGGAAAAGAGCCGGCATTCGTGGCCCTGAGTGGGCACCCGCTTCCAAAATATCTAAATGGCACCGGATCTGTCCCGGACACAAGCTGCTGCCACCACCTCAATCTTCTGCTTCCCTGACAGTCCTGAGCGCATCCTGCAAACTGACATCAGGAACCTGGGGTGGTCAGTTTTGTTTCACAGGGAAAAGGGCCCGCAGTTGTCTTCAGGGGCCTGTGGCCCTGAGTGGGCAGCCTCCTCCTGAAAATCCAAAACAGCACAGGATACATCCCAGACCCAAGCTGCCACCACTTAGATATTGTGCTTCCAGGACAGACCCAAGCACATGCAGCAAAGTGAGATCAGAACCCTGGTGTGGCAACTTTTGTTTCACAGGGAAAAGGGCCCGCAGTTGTCTTCAAGGGCCTGTGGCCCTGAGTGAGTGGCCAAATCCTGAAAATCCAAACAGCACAGGATTTGTCCCAGACCCAAGCTACCACCACTTTGAATTTTGCTTCCCTAGCAAAGTCCCAAGCGCATCCTGCAAACTGACATCTGCAACCTGGGGTGGTGAGTTTTGTTTCACAGGGAAAAGGGCCCGCAGTTGTCTTCAGGGGCCTGTGGCCCTGAGTGGGCAGCCTCCTCCTGAAAATCAAAACAGCACAGGATACATCCCAGACCCAAGCTGCCACCACTTTGAATTTGTGCTTCCAGGACATTGCCAAGCACATCCTGCAAACTGACATCTGCAACCTGGGGTGGTGATCTTGGTTTCACAGGGAAAAGAGCAGGCATTCATGATGAACCTAAGTGGGCGGCTGCTTCCAAAACATCCAAATGGCGCAGGATGTTTCCCAGACCCAAGTTAACACCACTTCAATCTTCTGCTTCCCTGACAGTCCCAAGCGCATCCTGCCAACTGACATCAGGACCCTGGTGTGGTGAGTTTTGTCCCCAGGGAGAAGGGCTGGAATTCATGTTGAGGCACCTGTGGCACTGAATAAGCACGTGCCTCCAAAAAAGCTGAATGGCAGAGGATGTTTCCAGAGCCACGCTGGCACCATCTCAGGCTCGTTCCCTGACAGTCCCGAGCGCATCCTGCAAACTGACATCTGCAACCTGGGGTGGTGAGTTTTGTTTCACAGGGAAAAGGGCCCGCAGCTGTCTTCAGGGGCCTGTGGCCCTGAGTTGGCAGCCTCCTCCTGAAAATCAAAACAGCACAGGATACATCCCAGACCCAAGCTGCCACCACTTTGATATTGTGCTTCCAGGACATTGCCAAGCGCATCCTGCCAACTGACATCTGCAACCTGGGATGGTGATCTTGGTTTCACAGGGAAAAGAGCGGGCATTCATGGCCCTGAGTGGGCACCCGCTTCCAAAATACCTAAACGGCACAGGATGTGTCCCGGACACAAGCTGCTGCCACCACCTCAATCTTCTGCTTCCCTGACAGTCCTGAGCGCATCCTGCAAACTGACATCTGCAACCTGGGGTGGTAAATTTTGTTTCAAAGGGAAAAGGGCCCGCAGTTGTCTTCAGGGGCCTGTGGCCCTGAGTGGGCAGCCTCCTCCTGAAAATCAAAACAGCACAGGATACATCCCAGACCCAAGCTGCCACCACTTTGATATTGTGCTTCCAGGACATTGCCAAGCGCATCCTGCAAACTGACATCTGCAACCTGGGGTGGTGATCTTGGTTTCACAGGGAAAAGAGCCGGCATTCGTGGCCCTGAGTGGGCACCCGCTTCCAAAATACCTAAATGGCACTGGATCTGTCCTGGACACAAGCTGCTGCCACCACCTCAATCTTCTGCTTCCCTGACAGTCCCGAGCGCATCCTGCAAACTGACATCTGCAACCTGGGGTGGTGATCTTGGTTTCACAGGGAAAAGAGCGGGCATTCGTGGCCCTGAGTGGGCACCCGCTTCCAAAATATCTAAACGGCACCGGATCTGTCCCGGACACAAGCTGCTGCCACCACCTCAATCTTCTGCTTCCCTGACAGTCCTGAGCGCATCCTGCAAACTGACATCAGGAACCTGGGGTGGTGAGTTTTGTTTCACAGGGAAAAGGGCCCGCAGTTGTCTTCAGGGGCCTGTGGCCCTGAGTGGGCAGCCTCCTCCTGAAAATCCAAAACAGCACAGGATACATCCCAGACCCAAGCTGCCACCACTTTGATATTGTGCTTCCAGGACAGACCCAAGCACATGCTGCAAAGTGAGATCAGAACCCTGGTGTGGCAACTTTTGTTTCACAGGGAAAAGGGCCCGCAGTTGTCTTCAAGGGCCTGTGGCCCTGAGTGTGTGGCCAAATCCTGAAAATCCAAACAGCAAAGGATTTGTCCCAGACCCAAGCTACCACCACTTTGAATTTTGCTTCCCTGACAGTCCTGAGCGCATCCTGCAAACCGACATCTGCAACCTGGGGTGGTGAGTTTTGTTTCACAGGGAAAAGGGCCCGCAGTTGTCTTCAGGGGCCTGTGGCCCAGAGTGGGCAGCCTCCTCCTGAAAATCCAAAACAGCACAGGATACATCCCAGACCCAAGCTGCCACCACTTTGATATTGTGCTTCCCTGACAGACCCAAGCACATGCTGCAAAGTGAGATCAGAACCCTGGTGTGGCAACTTTTGTTTCACAGGGAAAAGTGCCCGCAGTTGTCTTCAAGGGCCTGTGGCCCTGAGTGTGTGGCCAAATCCTGAAAATCCAAACAGCAAAGGATTTGTCCCAGACCCAAGCTACCACCACTTTGAATTTTGCTTCCCTGACAGTCCTGAGCGCATCCTGCAAACCGACATCAGGAACCTGGGGTGGTCAGTTTTGTTTCACAGGGAAAAGGGCCCGCAGTTGTCTTCAGGGGCCTGTGGCCCTGAGTGGGCAGCCTCCTCCTGAAAATCCAAAACAGCACAGGATACATCCCAGACCCAAGCTGCCACCACTTTGAATTTGTGCTTCCCTGACAGACCCAAGCACATGCTGCAAAGTGAGATCAGAACCCTGGTGTGGCAACTTTTGTTTCACAGGGAAAAGGGCCCGCAGTTGTCTTCAAGGGCCTGTGGCCCTGAGTGCGTGGCCAAATCCTGAAAATCCAAACAGCAAAGGATTTGTCCCAGACCCAAGCTACCACCACTTTGAATTTTGCTTCCCTGACAGTCCCAAGCGCATCCTGCAAACCGACATCTGCAACCTGGGGTGGTGATCTTGGTTTCACAGGGAAAAGAGCAGGCATTCATGATGAACCTAAGTGGGCGGCTGCTTCCAAAACATCCAAATGGCGCAGGATGTTTCCCAGACCCAAGTTAACACCACTTCAATCTTCTGCTTCCCTGACAGTCCCAAGCGCGTCCTGCCAACTGACATCAGGACCCTGGTGTGGTGAGTTTTTTTCCCCAGGGAGAAGGGCTGGAATTCATGTTGAAGCACCTGTGGCACTGAATAAGCACGTGCCTCCAAAAAAGCTGAATGGCAGAGGATGTTTCCAGAGCCACGCTGCCACCATCTCAAACTCGTTCCCTGACAGTCCCGAGCGCATCCTGCAAACTGACATCAGGAATCTCGGGTGGTAAATTTTGTTGCAGAGGGAAAAGGGCCCACACTCCTCCTCAGGGGCCTGTGGCCCTGAGTGGGCAGCTTCCTCCTGAAAATCAAAACAGCACAGGATACATCCCAGACCCAAGCTGCCACCACTTTGAATTTGTGCTTCCAGGACATTGCCAAGCACATCCTGCAAACTGACATCTGCAACCTGGGGTGGTGATCTTGGTTTCACAGGGAAAAGAGCCGGCATTCGTGGCCCTGAGTGGGCACCCGCTTCCAAAATACCTAAACGGCACCGGATCTGTCCCGGACACAAGCTGCTGCCACCACCTCAATCTTCTGCTTCCCTGACAGTCCTGAGCGCATCCTGCAAACTGACATCAGGAACCTGGGGTGGTGAGTTTTGTTTCACAGGGAAAAGGGCCCGCAGTTGTCTTCAGGGGCCTGTGGCCCTGAGTGGGCAGCCTCCTCCTGAAAATCAAAACAGCACAGGATACATCCCAGACCCAAGCTGCCACCACTTTGATATTGTGCTTCCAGGACATTGCCAAGCGCATCCTGCAAACTGACATCTGCAACCTGGGGTGGTGATCTTGGTTTCACAGGGAAAAGAGCCGGCATTCGTGGCCCTGAGTGGGCACCCGCTTCCAAAATATCTAAACGGCACCGGATCTGTCCCGGACACAAGCTGCTGCCACCACCTCAATCTTCTGCTTCCCTGACAGTCCTGAGCGCATCCTGCAAACTGACATCAGGAACCTGGGGTGGTGAGTTTTGTTTCACAGGGAAAAGGGCCCGCAGTTGTCTTCAGGGGCCTGTGGCCCTGAGTGGGCAGCCTCCTCCTGAAAATCCAAAACAGCACAGGATACATCCCAGACCCAAGCTGCCACCACTTTGATATTGTGCTTCCAGGACAGACCCAAGCACATGCTGCAAAGTGAGATCAGAACCCTGATGTGGCAACTTTTGTTTCACAGGGAAAAGGGCCCACAGTTGTCTTCAAGGGCCTGTGGCCCTGAGTGAGTGGCCAAATCCTGAAAATCCAAACAGCAAAGGATTTGTCCCAGACCCAAGCTACCACCACTTTGAATTTTGCTTCCCTAGCAAAGTCCCAAGCGCATCCTGCAAACTGACATCTGCAACCTGGGGTGGTGATCTTCCTTTCACAGGGAAAAGAGCAGGCATTCATGATGAACCTAAGTGGGCGGCTGCTTCCAAAACATCCAAATGGCGCAGGATGTTTCCCAGACCCAAGTTAACACCACTTCAATCTTCTGCTTCCCTGACAGTCCCAAGCGCATCCTGCCAACTGACATCAGGACCCTGGTGTGGCGAGTTTTTTTCCCCAGGGAGAAGGGCTGGAATTCATGTTGAGGCACCTGTGGCACTGAATAAGCACGTGCCTCCAAAAAAGCTGAATGGCAGAGGATGTTTCCAGAGCCACGCTGCCACCATCTCAAACTCGTTCCCTGACAGTCCCGAGCGCATCCTGCAAACTGACATCAGGAATCTCGGGTGGTAAATTTTGTTGCAGAGGGAAAAGGGCCCACACTCCTCCTCAGGGGCCTGTGGCCCTGAGTGGGCAGCTTCCTCCTGAAAATCAAAACAGCACAGGATACATCCCAGACCCAAGCTGCCACCACTTTGAATTTGTGCTTCCAGGACATTGCCAAGCACATCCTGCAAACTGACATCTGCAACCTGGGGTGGTGATCTTGGTTTCACAGGGAAAAGAGCCGGCATTCGTGGCCCTGAGTGGGCACCCGCTTCCAAAATACCTAAACGGCACCGGATCTGTCCCGGACACAAGCTGCTGCCACCACCTCAATCTTCTGCTTCCCTGACAGTCCTGAGCGCATCCTGCAAACTGACATCAGGAACCTGGGGTGGTGAGTTTTGTTTCACAGGGAAAAGGGCCCGCAGTTGTCTTCAGGGGCCTGTGGCCCTGAGTGGGCAGCCTCCTCCTGAAAATCAAAACAGCACAGGATACATCCCAGACCCAAGCTGCCACCACTTTGATATTGTGCTTCCAGGACATTGCCAAGCGCATCCTGCAAACTGACATCTGCAACCTGGGGTGGTGATCTTGGTTTCACAGGGAAAAGAGCCGGCATTCGTGGCCCTGAGTGGGCACCCGCTTCCAAAATATCTAAACGGCACCGGATCTGTCCCGGACACAAGCTGCTGCCACCACCTCAATCTTCTGCTTCCCTGACAGTCCTGAGCGCATCCTGCAAACTGACATCAGGAACCTGGGGTGGTGAGTTTTGTTTCACAGGGAAAAGGGCCCGCAGTTGTCTTCAGGGGCCTGTGGCCCTGAGTGGGCAGCCTCCTCCTGAAAATCCAAAACAGCACAGGATACATCCCAGACCCAAGCTGCCACCACTTTGATATTGTGCTTCCAGGACAGACCCAAGCACATGCTGCAAAGTGAGATCAGAACCCTGATGTGGCAACTTTTGTTTCACAGGGAAAAGGGCCCACAGTTGTCTTCAAGGGCCTGTGGCCCTGAGTGAGTGGCCAAATCCTGAAAATCCAAACAGCAAAGGATTTGTCCCAGACCCAAGCTACCACCACTTTGAATTTTGCTTCCCTAGCAAAGTCCCAAGCGCATCCTGCAAACTGACATCTGCAACCTGGGGTGGTGATCTTCCTTTCACAGGGAAAAGAGCAGGCATTCATGATGAACCTAAGTGGGCGGCTGCTTCCAAAACATCCAAATGGCGCAGGATGTTTCCCAGACCCAAGTTAACACCACTTCAATCTTCTGCTTCCCTGACAGTCCCAAGCGCATCCTGCCAACTGACATCAGGACCCTGGTGTGGCGAGTTTTTTTCCCCAGGGAGAAGGGCTGGAATTCATGTTGAGGCACCTGTGGCACTGAATAAGCACGTGCCTCCAAAAAAGCTGAATGGCAGAGGATGTTTCCAGAGCCACGCTGCCACCATCTCAAACTCATTCCCTGACAGTCCTGAGCGCATCCTGCAAACTGACATCAGGAATCTCAGGTGGTAAATTTTGTTGCAGAGGGAAAAGGGCCCACAATCCTCCTCAGGGGCCTGTGGCCCTGAGTGGGCAGCCTCCTCCTGAAAATCAAAACAGCACAGGATACATCCCAGACCCAAGCTGCCACCACTTTGATATTGTGCTTCCAGGACATTGCCAAGCGCATCCTGCCAACTGACATCTGCAACCTGGGATGGTGATCTTGGTTTCACAGGGAAAAGAGCGGGCATTCATGGCCCTGAGTGGGCACCCGCTTCCAAAATACCTAAACGGCACCGGATCTGTCCCGGACACAAGCTGCTGCCACCACCTCAATCTTCTGCTTCCCTGACAGTCCTGAGCGCATCCTGCAAACTGACATCTGCAACCTGGGGTGGTAAATTTTGTTTCAAAGGGAAAAGGGCCCGCAGTTGTCTTCAGGGGCCTGTGGCCCTGAGTGGGCAGCCTCCTCCTGAAAATCAAAACAGCACAGGATACATCCCAGACCCAAGCTGCCACCACTTTGATATTGTGCTTCCAGGACATTGCCAAGCGCATCCTGCAAACTGACATCTGCAACCTGGGGTGGTGATCTTGGTTTCACAGGGAAAAGAGCCGGCATTCGTGGCCCTGAGTGGGCACCCGCTTCCAAAATACCTAAATGGCACTGGATCTGTCCTGGACACAAGCTGCTGCCACCACCTCAATCTTCTGCTTCCCTGACAGTCCCGAGCGCATCCTGCAAACTGACATCTGCAACCTGGGGTGGTGATCTTGGTTTCACAGGGAAAAGAGCGGGCATTCGTGGCCCTGAGTGGGCACCCGCTTCCAAAATATCTAAACGGCACCGGATCTGTCCCGGACACAAGCTGCTGCCACCACCTCAATCTTCTGCTTCCCTGACAGTCCTGAGCGCATCCTGCAAACTGACATCAGGAACCTGGGGTGGTGAGTTTTGTTTCACAGGGAAAAGGGCCCGCAGTTGTCTTCAGGGGCCTGTGGCCCTGAGTGGGCAGCCTCCTCCTGAAAATCCAAAACAGCACAGGATACATCCCAGACCCAAGCTGCCACCACTTTGATATTGTGCTTCCAGGACAGACCCAAGCACATGCTGCAAAGTGAGATCAGAACCCTGGTGTGGCAACTTTTGTTTCACAGGGAAAAGGGCCCGCAGTTGTCTTCAAGGGCCTGTGGCCCTGAGTGTGTGGCCAAATCCTGAAAATCCAAACAGCAAAGGATTTGTCCCAGACCCAAGCTACCACCACTTTGAATTTTGCTTCCCTGACAGTCCTGAGCGCATCCTGCAAACCGACATCTGCAACCTGGGGTGGTGAGTTTTGTTTCACAGGGAAAAGGGCCCGCAGTTGTCTTCAGGGGCCTGTGGCCCTGAGTGGGCAGCCTCCTCCTGAAAATCCAAAACAGCACAGGATACATCCCAGACCCAAGCTGCCACCACTTTGATATTGTGCTTCCCTGACAGACCCAAGCACATGCTGCAAAGTGAGATCAGAACCCTGGTGTGGCAACTTTTGTTTCACAGGGAAAAGTGCCCGCAGTTGTCTTCAAGGGCCTGTGGCCCTGAGTGTGTGGCCAAATCCTGAAAATCCAAACAGCAAAGGATTTGTCCCAGACCCAAGCTACCACCACTTTGAATTTTGCTTCCCTGACAGTCCTGAGCGCATCCTGCAAACCGACATCAGGAACCTGGGGTGGTCAGTTTTGTTTCACAGGGAAAAGGGCCCGCAGTTGTCTTCAGGGGCCTGTGGCCCTGAGTGGGCAGCCTCCTCCTGAAAATCCAAAACAGCACAGGATACATCCCAGACCCAAGCTGCCACCACTTTGAATTTGTGCTTCCCTGACAGACCCAAGCACATGCTGCAAAGTGAGATCAGAACCCTGGTGTGGCAACTTTTGTTTCACAGGGAAAAGGGCCCGCAGTTGTCTTCAAGGGCCTGTGGCCCTGAGTGCGTGGCCAAATCCTGAAAATCCAAACAGCAAAGGATTTGTCCCAGACCCAAGCTACCACCACTTTGAATTTTGCTTCCCTGACAGTCCCAAGCGCATCCTGCAAACCGACATCTGCAACCTGGGGTGGTGATCTTGGTTTCACAGGGAAAAGAGCAGGCATTCATGATGAACCTAAGTGGGCGGCTGCTTCCAAAACATCCAAATGGCGCAGGATGTTTCCCAGACCCAAGTTAACACCACTTCAATCTTCTGCTTCCCTGACAGTCCCAAGCGCGTCCTGCCAACTGACATCAGGACCCTGGTGTGGTGAGTTTTTTTCCCCAGGGAGAAGGGCTGGAATTCATGTTGAAGCACCTGTGGCACTGAATAAGCACGTGCCTCCAAAAAAGCTGAATGGCAGAGGATGTTTCCAGAGCCACGCTGCCACCATCTCAAACTCGTTCCCTGACAGTCCCGAGCGCATCCTGCAAACTGACATCAGGAATCTCGGGTGGTAAATTTTGTTGCAGAGGGAAAAGGGCCCACACTCCTCCTCAGGGGCCTGTGGCCCTGAGTGGGCAGCTTCCTCCTGAAAATCAAAACAGCACAGGATACATCCCAGACCCAAGCTGCCACCACTTTGAATTTGTGCTTCCAGGACATTGCCAAGCACATCCTGCAAACTGACATCTGCAACCTGGGGTGGTGATCTTGGTTTCACAGGGAAAAGAGCCGGCATTCGTGGCCCTGAGTGGGCACCCGCTTCCAAAATACCTAAACGGCACCGGATCTGTCCCGGACACAAGCTGCTGCCACCACCTCAATCTTCTGCTTCCCTGACAGTCCTGAGCGCATCCTGCAAACTGACATCAGGAACCTGGGGTGGTGAGTTTTGTTTCACAGGGAAAAGGGCCCGCAGTTGTCTTCAGGGGCCTGTGGCCCTGAGTGGGCAGCCTCCTCGTGAAAATCAAAACAGCACAGGATACATCCCAGACCCAAGCTGCCACCACTTTGATATTGTGCTTCCAGGACATTGCCAAGCGCATCCTGCAAACTGACATCTGCAACCTGGGGTGGTGATCTTGGTTTCACAGGGAAAAGAGCCGGCATTCGTGGCCCTGAGTGGGCACCCGCTTCCAAAATATCTAAACGGCACCGGATCTGTCCCGGACACAAGCTGCTGCCACCACCTCAATCTTCTGCTTCCCTGACAGTCCTGAGCGCATCCTGCAAACTGACATCAGGAACCTGGGGTGGTGAGTTTTGTTTCACAGGGAAAAGGGCCCGCAGTTGTCTTCAGGGGCCTGTGGCCCTGAGTGGGCAGCCTCCTCCTGAAAATCCAAAACAGCACAGGATACATCCCAGACCCAAGCTGCCACCACTTTGATATTGTGCTTCCAGGACAGACCCAAGCACATGCAGCAAAGTGAGATCAGAACCCTGGTGTGGCAACTTTTGTTTCACAGGGAAAAGTGCCCGCAGTTGTCTTCAAGGGCCTGTGGCCCTGAGTGAGTGGCCAAATCCTGAAAATCCAAACAGCACAGGATTTGTCCCAGACCCAAGCTACCACCACTTTGAATTTTGCTTCCCTAGCAAAGTCCCAAGCGCATCCTGCAAACTGACATCAGGAACCTGGGGTGGTGAGTTTTGTTTCACAGGGAAAAGGGCCCGCAGCTGTCTTCAGGGGCCTGTGGCCCTGAGTGGGCAGCCTCCTCCTGAAAATCAAAACAGCACAGGATACATCCCAGACCCAAGCTGCCACCACTTTGATATTGTGCTTCCAGGACATTGCCAAGCGCATCCTGCAAACTGACATCTGCAACCTGGGGTGGTGATCTTGGTTTCACAGGGAAAAGAGCGGGCATTCGTGGCCCTGAGTGGGCACCCGCTTCCAAAATATCTAAACGGCACTGGATCTGTCCCGGACACAAGCTGCTGCCACCACCTCAATCTTCTGCTTCCCTGACAGTCCCAAGCGCATCCTGCAAACTGACATCAGGAACCTGGGGTGGTAAATTATGTTTCAAAGGGAAAAGGGCCCACAGTTGTCTTCAGGGGCCTGTGGCCCTGAGTGGGCAGCCTCCTCCTGAAAATCAAAACAGCACAGGATACATCCCAGACCCAAGCTGCCACCACTTTGAATTTGTGCTTCCAGGACATTGCCAAGCGCATCCTGCAAACTGACATCTGCAACCTGGGGTGGTGATCTTGGTTTCACAGGGAAAAGAGCGGGCATTCGTGGCCCTGAGTGGGCACCCGCTTCCAAAATATCTAAACGGCACCGGATCTGTCCCGGACACAAGCTGCTGCCACCACCTCAATCTTCTGCTTCCCTGACAGTCCTGAGCGCATCCTGCAAACTGACATCAGGAACCTGGGGTGGTGAGTTTTGTTTCACAGGGAAAAGGGCCCGCAGTTGTCTTCAGGGGCCTCTGGCCCTGAGTGGGCAGCCTCCTCCTGAAAATCCAAAACAGCACAGGATACATCCCAGACCCAAGCTGCCACCACTTTGATATTGTGCTTCCCTGACAGACCCAAGCACATGCTGCAAAGTGAGATCAGAACCCTGGTGTGGCAACTTTTGTTTCACAGGGAAAAGGGCCCGCAGTTGTCTTCAAGGGCCTGTGGCCCTGAGTGAGTGGCCAAATCCTGAAAATCCAAACAGCACAGGATTTGTCCCAGACCCAAGCTACCACCACTTTGAATTTTGCTTCCCTAGCAAAGTCCCAAGCGCATCCTGCAAACTGACATCAGGAACCTGGGGTGGTGAGTTTTGTTTCACAGGGAAAAGGGCCCGCAGCTGTCTTCAGGGGCCTGTGGCCCTGAGTGGGCAGCCTCCTCCTGAAAATCAAAACAGCACAGGATACATCCCAGACCCAAGCTGCCACCACTTTGATATTGTGCTTCCAGGACATTGCCAAGCGCATCCTGCAAACTGACATCTGCAACCTGGGGTGGTGATCTTGGTTTCACAGGGAAAAGAGCGGGCATTCGTGGCCCTGAGTGGGCACCCGCTTCCAAAATATCTAAACGGCACTGGATCTGTCCCGGACACAAGCTGCTGCCACCACCTCAATCTTCTGCTTCCCTGACAGTCCCAAGCGCATCCTGCAAACTGACATCAGGAACCTGGGGTGGTAAATTATGTTTCAAAGGGAAAAGGGCCCACAGTTGTCTTCAGGGGCCTGTGGCCCTGAGTGGGCAGCCTCCTCCTGAAAATCAAAACAGCACAGGATACATCCCAGACCCAAGCTGCCACCACTTTGAATTTGTGCTTCCAGGACATTGCCAAGCGCATCCTGCAAACTGACATCTGCAACCTGGGGTGGTGATCTTGGTTTCACAGGGAAAAGAGCCGGCATTCGTGGCCCTGAGTGGGCACCCGCTTCCAAAATATCTAAACAGCACCGGATCTGTCCCGGACACAAGCTGCTGCCACCACCTCAATCTTCTGCTTCCCTGACAGTCCTGAGCGCATCCTGCAAACTGACATCAGGAACCTGGGGTGGTGAGTTTTGTTTCACAGGGAAAAGGGCCCGCAGTTGTCTTCAGGGGCCTCTGGCCCTGAGTGGGCAGCCTCCTCCTGAAAATCCAAAACAGCACAGGATACATCCCAGACCCAAGCTGCCACCACTTTGATATTGTGCTTCCCTGACAGACCCAAGCACATGCTGCAAAGTGAGATCAGAACCCTGGTGTGGCAACTTTTGTTTCACAGGGAAAAGGGCCCGCAGTTGTCTTCAAGGGCCTGTGGCCCTGAGTGAGTGGCCAAATCCTGAAAATCCAAACAGCACAGGATTTGTCCCAGACCCAAGCTACCACCACTTTGAATTTTGCTTCCCTAGCAAAGTCCCAAGCGCATCCTGCAAACTGACATCTGCAACCTGGGGTGGTGATCTTGGTTTCACAGGGAAAAGAGCAGGCATTCATGATGAACCTAAGTGGGCGGCTGCTTCCAAAACATCCAAATGGCGCAGGATGTTTCCCAGACCCAAGTTAACACCACTTCAATCTTCTGCTTCCCTGACAGTCCCAAGCGCATCCTGCCAACTGACATCAGGAACCTGGGGTGGCGAGTTTTTTTCCCCAGGGAGAAGGGCTGGAATTCATGTTGAGGCACCTGTGGCACTGAATAAGCACGTGCCTCCAAAAAAGCTGAATGGCAGAGGATGTTTCCAGAGCCACGCTGCCACCATCTCAAACTCGTTCCCTGACAGTCCCGAGCGCATCCTGCAAACTGACATCAGGAATCTCGGGTGGTAAATTTTGTTGCAGAGGGAAAAGGGCCCACACTCCTCCTCAGGGGCCTGTGGCCCTGAGTGGGCAGCCTCCTCCTGAAAATCAAAACAGCACAGGATACATCCCAGACCCAAGCTGCCACCACTTTGATATTGTGCTTCCAGGACATTGCCAAGCGCATCCTGCAAACTGACATCTGCAACCTGGGGTGGTGATCTTGGTTTCACAGGGAAAAGAGCCGGCATTCGTGGCCCTGAGTGGGCACCCGCTTCCAAAATACCTAAATGGCACTGGATCTGTCCTGGACACAAGCTGCTGCCACCACCTCAATCTTCTGCTTCCCTGACAGTCCCGAGCGCATCCTGCAAACTGACATCTGCAACCTGGGGTGGTGATCTTGGTTTCACAGGGAAAAGAGCGGGCATTCGTGGCCCTGAGTGGGCACCCGCTTCCAAAATATCTAAACGGCACCGGACACAAGCTGCTGCCACCACCTCAATCTTCTGCTTCCCTGACAGTCCTGAGCGCATCCTGCAAACTGACATCAGGAACCTGGGGTGGTGAGTTTTGTTTCACAGGGAAAAGGGCCCGCAGTTGTCTTCAGGGGCCTGTGGCCCTGAGTGGGCAGCCTCCTCCTGAAAATCCAAAACAGCACAGGATACATCCCAGACCCAAGCTGCCACCACTTTGAATTTGTGCTTCCAGGACAGACCCAAGCACATGCTGCAAAGTGAGATTAGAACCCTGGTGTGGCAACTTTTGTTTCACAGGGAAAAGGGCCCGCAGTTGTCTTCAAGGGCCTGTGGCCCTGAGTGCGTGGCCAAATCCTGAAAATCCAAACAGCAAAGGATTTGTCCCAGACCCAAGCTACCACCACTTTGAATTTTGCTTCCCTGACAGTCCCAAGCGCATCCTGCAAACTGACATCTGCAACCTGGGGTGGTGATCTTCCTTTCACAGGGAAAAGAGCAGGCATTCATGATGAACCTAAGTGGGCGGCTGCTTCCAAAACATCCAAATGGCGCAGGATGTTTCCCAGACCCAAGTTAACACCACTTCAATCTTCTGCTTCCCTGACAGTCCCAAGCGCATCCTGCCAACTGACATCAGGAACCTGGGGTGGCGAGTTTTTTTCCCCAGGGAGAAGGGCTGGAATTCATGTTGAGGCACCTGTGGCACTGAATAAGCACGTGCCTCCAAAAAAGCTGAATGGCAGAGGATGTTTCCAGAGCCACGCTGCCACCATCTCAAACTCGTTCCCTGACAGTCCCGAGCGCATCCTACAAACTGACATCAGGAATCTCGGGTGGTAAATTTTGTTGCAGAGGGAAAAGGGCCCACACTCCTCCTCAGGGGCCTGTGGCCCTGAGTGGGCAGCCTCCTCCTGAAAATCAAAACAGCACAGGATACATCCCAGACCCAAGCTGCCACCACTTTGATATTGTGCTTCCAGGACATTGCCAAGCGCACCCTGCAAACTGACATCTGCAACCTGGGGTGGTGATCTTGGTTTCACAGGGAAAAGAGCGGGCATTCATGGCCCTGAGTGGGCACCCGCTTCCAAAATACCTAAACGGCACAGGATGTGTCCCGGACACAAGCTGCTGCCACCACCTCAATCTTCTGCTTCCCTGACAGTCCTGAGCGCATCCTGCAAACTGACATCAGGAACCGGAGGTGGTGAGTTTTGTTTCACAGGGAAAAGGGCCCGCAGCTGTCTTCAGGGGCCTGTGGCCCTGAGTGGGCAGCCTCCTCCTGAAAATCAAAACAGCACAGGATACATCCCAGACCCAAGCTGCCACCACTTTGATATTGTGCTTCCAGGACATTGCCAAGCGCATCCTGCAAACTGACATCTGCAACCTGGGGTGGTGATCTTGGTTTCACAGGGAAAAGAGCCGGCATTCGTGGCCCTGAGTGGGCACCCGCTTCCAAAATACCTAAATGGCACTGGATCTGTCCTGGACACAAGCTGCTGCCACCACCTCAATCTTCTGCTTCCCTGACAGTCCCGAGCGCATCCTGCAAACTGACATCTGCAACCTGGGGTGGTGATCTTGGTTTCACAGGGAAAAGAGCGGGCATTCGTGGCCCTGAGTGGGCACCCGCTTCCAAAATATCTAAACGGCACCGGACACAAGCTGCTGCCACCACCTCAATCTTCTGCTTCCCTGACAGTCCTGAGCGCATCCTGCAAACTGACATCAGGAACCTGGGGTGGTGAGTTTTGTTTCACAGGGAAAAGGGCCCGCAGTTGTCTTCAGGGGCCTCTGGCCCTGAGTGGGCAGCCTCCTCCTGAAAATCCAAAACAGCACAGGATACATCCCAGACCCAAGCTGCCACCACTTTGAATTTGCGCTTCCAGGACATTGCCAAG
Source organism: Anomalospiza imberbis (assembly GCF_031753505.1). Classification (NCBI taxonomy): domain Eukaryota; kingdom Metazoa; phylum Chordata; class Aves; order Passeriformes; family Viduidae; genus Anomalospiza; species Anomalospiza imberbis. The sequence continues at coordinate 83,787 of NW_027099826.1, read as the reverse complement.
CACATCCTGCAAACTGACATCTGCAACCTGGGGTGGTGATCTTGGTTTCACAGGGAAAAGAGCCGGCATTCGTGGCCCTGAGTGGGCACCCGCTTCCAAAATACCTAAACGGCACCGGATCTGTCCCGGACACAAGCTGCTGCCACCACCTCAATCTTCTGCTTCCCTGACAGTCCTGAGCGCATCCTGCAAACTGACATCTGCAACCTGGGGTGGTAAATTTTGTTTCAAAGGGAAAAGGGCCCGCAGTTGTCTTCAGGGGCCTGTGGCCCTGAGTGGGCAGCCTCCTCCTGAAAATCAAAACAGCACAGGATACATCCCAGACCCAAGCTGCCACCACTTTGATATTGTGCTTCCAGGACATTGCCAAGCGCATCCTGCAAACTGACATCTGCAACCTGGGGTGGTGATCTTGGTTTCACAGGGAAAAGAGCCGGCATTCGTGGCCCTGAGTGGGCACCCGCTTCCAAAATACCTAAACGGCACCGGATCTGTCCCGGACACAAGCTGCTGCCACCACCTCAATCTTCTGCTTCCCTGACAGTCCCGAGCGCATCCTGCAAACTGACATCAGGAACCTGGGGTGGTGAGTTTTGTTTCACAGGGAAAAGGGCCCGCAGTTGTCTTCAGGGGCCTGTGGCCCTGAGTGGGCAGCCTCCTCGTGAAAATCAAAACAGCACAGGATACATCCCAGACCCAAGCTGCCACCACTTTGATATTGTGCTTCCCTGACAGACCCAAGCACATGCTGCAAAGTGAGATCAGAACCCTGGTGTGGCAACTTTTGTTTCACAGGGAAAAGGGCCCGCAGTTGTCTTCAAGGGCCTGTGGCCCTGAGTGAGTGGCCAAATCCTGAAAATCCAAACAGCACAGGATTTGTCCCAGACCCAAGCTACCACCACTTTGAATTTTGCTTCCCTAGCAAAGTCCCAAGCGCATCCTGCAAACTGACATCTGCAACCTGGGGTGGTGATCTTCCTTTCACAGGGAAAAGAGCAGGCATTCATGATGAACCTAAGTGGGCGGCTGCTTCCAAAACATCCAAATGGCGCAGGATGTTTCCCAGACCCAAGTTAACACCACTTCAATCTTCTGCTTCCCTGACAGTCCCAAGCGCATCCTGCCAACTGACATCAGGAACCTGGGGTGGCGAGTTTTTTTCCCCAGGGAGAAGGGCTGGAATTCATGTTGAGGCACCTGTGGCACTGAATAAGCACGTGCCTCCAAAAAAGCTGAATGGCAGAGGATGTTTCCAGAGCCACGCTGCCACCATCTCAAACTCGTTCCCTGACAGTCCCGAGCGCATCCTGCAAACTGACATCAGGAATCTCAGGTGGTAAATTTTGTTGCAGAGGGAAAAGGGCCCACACTCCTCCTCAGGGGCCTGTGGCCCTGAGTGGGCAGCCTCCTCCTGAAAATCAAAACAGCACAGGATACATCCCAGACCCAAGCTGCCACCACTTTGATATTGTGCTTCCAGGACATTGCCAAGCACATGCTGCAAACTGACATCTGCAACCTGGGCTGGTGATTTTTTTTTTTACAGGGAAAATGGCCAGGTTCAGGTACTTGAGGCCTAGCATGGGCAGCGGCTTCCAACATATGCAAACAGTGCAGGATCTTTGCCATACCGGACCTGCCACTACCTCAGCCTTTTTCTCTCTTAATAGTCCCAAGCGTGTCCTGCCAACTGATATCAGGATCCGGGAGTGGCAAGTCTTGGTTCACAGGGAAAAAGGCTAGCGTTCAGGCACCTCTGGCACTGAGTGGGCAGCGTCCACCTAAAAATCTGAATGGCACTGGCTGTGTCCCAGACCCAAGCTGCCACCACCTCAGACTTGTGCTTCCCTGACAGTCCCAAGCACATGCTGCAGACTGACATCAGCACTTGGGAGTGGTCATCTTTGTTTCACATGGAAAAGTGCCAGTGTTCGTGTTCAGGGACACAAATGATGGGGAACAGGAGATTTGAACCTCAATCCAAACCCTTTAAAAGGAGGAACAACAGTCCTGCCCTCTCACATTAACCCTTAGGATGATTAAAAAGTGTGGGGGAGGAGGGTTACCCTCAAATCAAAACCCGGCATACAACAACAGTATTTTTCGCCTTCCATTCAGAATAGAACCCAGGGATTCCCTGACACAGCTGTGATACCCCTAACATCCTGGAAAAGGCAGATTTTCCTTCAATCAACACCCTACAAACCACAAGTGAAAGGGGATGCCTCCCAGCACAAACACAGACAATAGTGAAAGAGGAGTCGCTTCCCCCACTTTGAATTTCTTTTATCCTCCTAAACCCCCCTTTTTTTTTTTTTTTCTGGGAGCACAGAGGATGGATTGGCAAGATAAAATTTGAAAGGGAAAGGAGAAAAGTTCCTGCTACAAATCCACATGCACATCCACCTGTTTGCTGGTTCCCAGCACAAAGGTTTGTCCCTCAATAGCTCCTTTAAACAATGCTCGAGGTATCCAAGTGCATATCCAGGTGATCACCAAGGCCCTGTCCCAAACTCCCAGAGGCCTTCCATGAGTCAGCCCTAGAAGCCCCTCATGAACCTCTCTCCTTCAACAGCTCCATGCAAAAGTGAGCTGAGGCAAACCCCCTAAAACAGGCCCCGGCAGGAGCCAGCCCCTCCTCATCCTCTCAGCTCATACCTGGGGCTGCTCTGGATTTCTTTCCAAAGGATTTTAGAGACAAATCCCTATTTTCAGCAATAGCTATAAAAATGAAACACTTGACAGGATTTAGTATTCTACACACACCCCTCCCTGTGCATTCTGGGGCAGCTTTGGGTCCCTCTGGGGGACAGCACCCAGCATGACACACCCCCCCCTCCCCATTAACCACCCACCTTCTCCTCCACTACAGAGCACCTCAAATGACATCAGAGCCCCACGTCTTTGCCCCCTTTTCCTGGCCCCCAGAGAAGTCACAGAATGAGTCAAACCACCCTAGACAGCAGCCCAGCACTTCCTTCAATCCCTCTCCACGTGTCCATCCCCCCAAAAGGGACTCCGCCCAACAAGAAAGGGGGGCAGCTCCAAGAAGGGTTTAAGTTACTGCCCAGCCTCGCTGTCACAGGCGAGGGGCAGAAAGAGGGAGTGGCGGGGACGCGGCACGGACGGCACGGCACAGAGCGGGGGCCGCTCTCGGCACGATGCCGGGAAAGCCCCGGGTCCGGCAGTGCCGGGCAGCGTTTGGCCAGCACGGGGGGATCCGTGAGAGCCTCCGGCCCCGTGCGGGGACTCCTGCCAGGGCCTAGGGGTGCCACGCCGGGCCCCGGCCCTCTGGGCTTTATTCTCCGGCGCCCCGAGCCCCGTGGCTGCGGGGAAAGAAGGAAAGGGGCGATGGGAAGAGAGGAGGGCTAGCAGGGCATGAGAAAGGATAGGGAGGGAGGTCGGGCTGTGGAGGAAAGCGGGAGGGGAAGGGAAAGGCCGGCAGCGGGGAAGAGGGACGGTGGACAGAGGAGGGAGAGAAGGGGAAGAGAATGGAGGAGCCTAGTAGGGACAGGACAGGAAGGAGTGAGGGCAGTGGGGTGACGGGTTTGGGAGGGAGAGGAGGTTCTGGGGGACAAAGAACAGGAATATGAGGAGAAGGAAGGAAGGGTAGCAGGAAAAGGAGGGGAGGCCAAAAAGGGAGAGAAAGGGGTTGGCTTTGGGAAGAGCAGGAAATGGGGGAAAGACAGGGAGAAGAGGAGGTACACGGGGAGGACGAAGGAGGGGTAGAGAGAGGGACAGGAGGGGGAGCCTCATAGAGCGCCGACTCCACCCCAAGCCCACCCCGGTGCCCTGCCCTGCTCAGGATGCTGCGCTCGGCTCCTCAGCTGAATTCAGCTGTTATCGGCTAACCTCGGCTGGATTCACATCTTTGGCACAGCTTGACTCAGCTGAACTCGTTGCCTCTTGCTTAGTTCGACTCAGCTTGGATTGGTTCAACTCCCTGGGGGCGGCGCGGCCTCCCATTCAGCGTGCACAGCTTGGTGCTCTCCTGCTGCTGACTGCCATGGGCGGCCCGGCCGTCGCACGGAAAGCCCCCAGGTAAGACTAGACAAAGCAGTTTCTATGTTAAACCCTTTCTGTCCTATAAGTACAAAACTTATCTACCTCCTTTGTTTTCTCTTTTTCTTCATTGATTTCAAAACCAGATTAACAAAAAACTTCTCCTAAAAAAGACTCGATAAGTAGTCAAGAAAGTAGTCCCATAAATTCCATAATCAGAAGGTAGAATTATGTTTCCACAAAAAATACACCACATGAGAGTCCTACCAACTGTGTCAAACCTTGTTTAAAATACTCAAGAAAACCCCCAAGAGAAATAGTTACACAAAAAAAAAAACAAAACACATAAGTTACACTAACTAAAACCACCCATTCAAATACACCATGTTTATTGGTCACCAATACTAAAAATCTATTTTCTACATGCCTTGTTAGTATACCTCTTCATAACTAACCTTATCCCTCAAAGACTACAAATGGTAAATACAAAAATTCCTCCACATAACAAACTTAAAAGAACAATTATACATAATTATCCCAAATTACATTTTCACTACAAAACTTAAAATTACAACAAACATTCAAGAAATACCCGTGTAAAATATTAAATTACAAAAAAATCCACCCATACCACAAAGTAGTGACCTCAAAATATCACACCTAAAATTTAAAAACATTCATCCAACTAGAGGCCCACCATCATAATAATCAAAAAAAATAAAAAAAAATACTCGATCAAAACAAAAAAAAATTTACTTCAAAATATAAATTCCCACTAAAGTGACAACCTAAAACGGTTGGCCATTTCCTGGGGGGTATCACCGTAATACAAGCGGCCCGCCTAGAGCACACAGACAAGAATGGAGACTAAGAGCTGCACCAGAAATTGAGACCTGAGCACTAACAACTGCTGCCAGCCACCGGTCACTGCTCACCTTGCCCACTTACCTTGACTGCTAAGAGCTGCCTTTAGTTCCTAAAAATAAAGACAAAGAACAATGCTGTAACACAGAGGCACCATTTTCGCTTCCCCCGCAAAGACAAACGGTGACTCACCTTCTCGGGGGGACCCTCTGCCACCGATTCCATCTGGCTGCATCTGAAAGAATGTAAGGACAAAAATCAGGGCACTGCAGGAGAACTTCACAGCTCCAGACATCCTGCATCAATCTACAAATCCCATCTAGAGTCCAAAGACGCCCTACATTACAAATTTCCAGGCCCCGGGACATGCCCCGCTATATACCTACACCAGGCTATGCAGCAGGGCAGAGCAGCTCCAGGCCAAACACCCAGACACCCGTGACACAGAACAAGACAAACAAGGGGACACAACGGGGGGAGAAAGCCCTGGGCGAGAAAAGAAGGCCCTCAGGGAGCCAGAGGCTGCCGAATGAGAGTACCTAGGTGAGACTGATGGCGGGCCTATAAGGCTCAGGGAACCCTGCAGGAAGGAAGAAGATGCTAACTGAATGACCTATTCCAAGCAACGCAGAGACGGATGCCCGAGAACCCTAGGGTCAGAATGCTCTACGGATCTTCGCATTGGTACCCGTCCTAATCTGCTAGGACGGATGGTTGCAGTGCACAGCTGTCGAGAACAGCTCAGAACAAGACCTCAAAAGACAGCTGACCGGATGCTGCGCCAATGCCCGCCCGGGCTCCCGAGTCAAAGGAAAGAAGGAATCGGCACTGGGCCGAGGAACACAGATGAGATCAGAGAGGCAAAGATGGACACCTGGGCTTCTGATAAGCCCCTCAAAGGACTAAGGCAAAAGACACAGAAGGCACGACGGACAAGTGACACACCGTGCACCGGCACTGCTCTGCCCTGAGCACTTCAGCACTGGGAGGCTTTTCCTTTATGTGGCCTAAGGGGCCACCCCCATCTCCAAAGCTGCCTCAGAAAGCCCTCCCAGCGCCTCGCTTTCATCCCCCTCTCAGCCTCCTAGCCCCCGACTTATCTCTCGGACGTCCGGGGTGAGAATCCAGGTCGGCTGCGAAGGAAGGCCGCCTCGCCCGCTGGCAGTTTCCTTGAGTCACCGACCTGGGGCCCCTTTGCTGAGCTGCAAGCAAGAACACCAAACATCACTGCACGATCTTAGCCGCACAGCGGCCAGTAAGCAACAATTCTGCTACTCACCGTTCCCCTAAGAACGCCCGGCTCCTCGGGCCCCACGCTTCGGCCGCGCCCGGAGGCCGACGAACTCGTGGCAGGGTCTGCCTGGGTGAAGAGGAGACGAGGTGAGGTGGCATTGCTGAAACTCGAGCGGACCCTGGCACCTCCTCAATAGCTCCCCGACTCACAGCAAGTCCTCGGCCGCTCCTGAAGGCTCCCCGGGTGACACCCTCAAATGACCGAGATCAAGGCTTCATCACAGAGCCGTGTCCTGCCTCCGAATTCCCACGAGAGCGACGAAGTGGGTCTGTGGGCCACTTGCTGAGGGGGTCTCGGCGTAACACGAGCGGCCTGCCTAGAGCACACAGACAAGAATGGAGGCTAAGAGCTGCACCAGAAATTGAGACCTGAGCACTAACAACTGCTGCCAGCCACCGGTCACTGCTCACCTTGCCCACTTACCTTGACTGCTAAGAGCTGCCTTTAGTTCCTAAAAATAAAGACAAAGAACAATGCTGTAACACAGAGGCACCATTTTCGCTTCCCCCGCAAAGACAAACGGTGACTCACCTTCTCGGGGGGACCCTCTGCCACCGATTCCATCTGGCTGCATCTGAAAGAATGTAAGGACAAAAATCAGGGCACTGCAGGAGAACTTCACAGCTCCAGACATCCTGCATCAATCTACAAATCCCATCTAGAGTCCAAAGACGCCCTACATTACAAATTTCCAGGCCCCGGGACATGCCCCGCTATATACCTACACCAGGCTATGCAGCAGGGCAGAGCAGCTCCAGGCCAAACACCCAGACACCCGTGACACAGAACAAGACAAACAAGGGGACACAACGGGGGGAGAAAGCCCTGGGCGAGAAAAGAAGGCCCTCAGGGAGCCAGAGGCTGCCGAATGAGAGTACCTAGGTGAGACTGATGGCGGGCCTATAAGGCTCAGGGAACCCTGCAGGAAGGAAGAAGATGCTAACTGAATGACCTATTCCAAGCAACGCAGAGACGGATGCCCGAGAACCCTAGGGTCAGAATGCTCTACGGATCTTCGCAATGGTACCCGTCCTAATCTGCTAGGACGGATGGTTGCAGTGCACAGCTGTCGAGAACAGCTCAGAACAAGACCTCAAAAGACAGCTGACCGGATGCTGCGCCGATGCCCGCCCAGGCTCCCGAGTCAAAGGAAAGAAGGAATCGGCACTGGGCCGAGGAACACAGATGAGATCAGAGAGGCAAAGATGGACACCTGGGCTTCTGATAAGCCCCTCAAAGGACTAAGGCAAAAGACACAGAAGGCACGACGGACAAGTGACACACCGTGCACCGGCACTGCTCTGCCCTGAGCACTTCAGCACTGGGAGGCTTTTCCTTTATGTGGCCTAAGGGGCCACCCCCATCTCCAAAGCTGCCTCAGAAAGCCCTCCCAGCGCCTCGCTTTCATCCCCCTCTCAGCCTCCTAGCCCCCGACTTATCTCTCGGACGTCCGGGGTGAGAATCCACGTCGGCTGCGAAGGAAGGCCGCCTCGCCCGCTGGCAGTTTCCTTGAGTCACCGACCTGGGGCCCCTTTGCTGAGCTGCAAGCAAGAACACCAAACATCACTGCACGATCTTAGCCGCACAGCGGCCAGTAAGCAACAATTCTGCTACTCACCGTTCCCCTAAGAACGCCCGGCTCCTCGGGCCCCACGCTTCGGCCGCGCCCGGAGGCCGACGAACTCGTGGCAGGGTCTGCCTGGGTGAAGAGGAGACGAGGTGAGGTGGCATTGCTGAAACTCGAGCGGACCCTGGCACCTCCTCAATAGCTCCCCGACTCACAGCAAGTCCTCGGCCGCTCCTGAAGGCTCCCCGGGTGACACCCTCAAATGACCGAGATCAAGGCTTCATCACAGAGCCGTGTCCTGCCTCCGAATTCCCACGAGAGCGACAAAGTGGGTCTGTGGGCCACTTGCTGAGGGGGTCTCGGCGTAACACGAGCGGCCCGCCTAGAGCACACAGACAAGAATGGAGGCTAAGAGCTGCACCAGAAATTGAGACCTGAGCACTAACAACTGCTGCCAGCCACCGGTCACTGCTCACCTTGCCCACTTACCTTGACTGCTAAGAGCTGCCTTTAGTTCCTAAAAATAAAGACAAAGAACAATGCTGTAACACAGAGGCACCATTTTCGCTTCCCCCGCAAAGACAAACGGTGACTCACCTTCTCGGGGGGACCCTCTGCCACCGATTCCATCTGGCTGCATCTGAAAGAATGTAAGGACAAAAATCAGGGCACTGCAGGAGAACTTCACAGCTCCAGACATCCTGCATCAATCTACAAATCCCATCTAGAGTCCAAAGACGCCCTACATTACAAATTTCCAGGCCCCGGGACATGCCCCGCTATATACCTACACCAGGCTATGCAGCAGGGCAGAGCAGCTCCAGGCCAAACACCCAGACACCCGTGACACAGAACAAGACAAACAAGGGGACACAACGGGGGGAGAAAGCCCTGGGCGAGAAAAGAAGGCCCTCAGGGAGCCAGAGGCTGCCGAATGAGAGTACCTAGGTGAGACTGATGGCGGGCCTATAAGGCTCAGGGAACCCTGCAGGAAGGAAGAAGATGCTAACTGAATGACCTATTCCAAGCAACGCAGAGACGGATGCCCGAGAACCCTAGGGTCAGAATGCTCTACGGATCTTCGCATTGGTACCCGTCCTAATCTGCTAGGACGGATGGTTGCAGTGCACAGCTGTCGAGAACAGCTCAGAACAAGACCTCAAAAGACAGCTGACCGGATGCTGCGCCGATGCCCGCCCAGGCTCCCGAGTCAAAGGAAAGAAGGAATCGGCACTGGGCCGAGGAACACAGATGAGATCAGAGAGGCAAAGATGGACACCTGGGCTTCTGATAAGCCCCTCAAAGGACTAAGGCAAAAGACACAGAAGGCACGACGGACAAGTGACACACCGTGCACCGGCACTGCTCTGCCCTGAGCACTTCAGCACTGGGAGGCTTTTCCTTTATGTGGCCTAAGGGGCCACCCCCATCTCCAAAGCTGCCTCAGAAAGCCCTCCCAGCGCCTCGCTTTCATCCCCCTCTCAGCCTCCTAGCCCCCGACTTATCTCTCGGACGTCCGGGGTGAGAATCCACGTCGGCTGCGAAGGAAGGCCGCCTCGCCCGCTGGCAGTTTCCTTGAGTCACCGACCTGGGGCCCCTTTGCTGAGCTGCAAGCAAGAACACCAAACATCACTGCACGATCTTAGCCGCACAGCGGCCAGTAAGCAACAATTCTGCTACTCACCGTTCCCCTAAGAACGCCCGGCTCCTCGGGCCCCACGCTTCGGCCGCGCCCGGAGGCCGACGAACTCGTGCCAGGGTCTGCCTGGGTGAAGAGGAGACGAGGTGAGGTGGCATTGCTGAAACTCGAGCGGACCCTGGCACCTCCTCAATAGCTCCCCGACTCACAGCAAGTCCTCGGCCGCTCCTGAAGGCTCCCCGGGTGACACCCTCAAATGACCGAGATCAAGGCTTCATCACAGAGCCGTGTCCTGCCTCCGAATTCCCACGAGAGCGACAAAGTGGGTCTGTGGGCCACTTGCTGAGGGGGTCTCGGCGTAACACGAGCGGCCCGCCTAGAGCACACAGACAAGAATGGAGGCTAAGAGCTGCACCAGAAATTGAGACCTGAGCACTAACAACTGCTGCCAGCCACCGGTCACTGCTCACCTTGCCCACTTACCTTGACTGCTAAGAGCTGCCTTTAGTTCCTAAAAATAAAGACAAAGAACAATGCTGTAACACAGAGGCACCATTTTCGCTTCCCCCGCAAAGACAAACGGTGACTCACCTTCTCGGGGGGACCCTCTGCCACCGATTCCATCTGGCTGCATCTGAAAGAATGTAAGGACAAAAATCAGGGCACTGCAGGAGAACTTCACAGCTCCAGACATCCTGCATCAATCTACAAATCCCATCTAGAGTCCAAAGACGCCCTACATTACAAATTTCCAGGCCCCGGGACATGCCCCGCTATATACCTACACCAGGCTATGCAGCAGGGCAGAGCAGCTCCAGGCCAAACACCCAGACACCCGTGACACAGAACAAGACAAACAAGGGGACACAACGGGGGGAGAAAGCCCTGGGCGAGAAAAGAAGGCCCTCAGGGAGCCAGAGGCTGCCGAATGAGAGTACCTAGGTGAGACTGATGGCGGGCCTATAAGGCTCAGGGAACCCTGCAGGAAGGAAGAAGATGCTAACTGAATGACCTATTCCAAGCAACGCAGAGACGGATGCCCGAGAACCCTAGGGTCAGAATGCTCTACGGATCTTCGCATTGGTACCCGTCCTAATCTGCTAGGACGGATGGTTGCAGTGCACAGCTGTCGAGAACAGCTCAGAACAAGACCTCAAAAGACAGCTGACCGGATGCTGCGCCGATGCCCGCCCGGGCTCCCGAGTCAAAGGAAAGAAGGAATCGGCACTGGGCCGAGGAACACAGATGAGATCAGAGAGGCAAAGATGGACACCTGGGCTTCTGATAAGCCCCTCAAAGGACTAAGGCAAAAGACACAGAAGGCACGACGGACAAGTGACACACCGTGCACCGGCACTGCTCTGCCCTGAGCACTTCAGCACTGGGAGGCTTTTCCTTTATGTGGCCTAAGGGGCCACCCCCATCTCCAAAGCTGCCTCAGAAAGCCCTCCCAGCGCCTCGCTTTCATCCCCCTCTCAGCCTCCTAGCCCCCGACTTATCTCTCGGACGTCCGGGGTGAGAATCCACGTCGGCTGCGAAGGAAGGCCGCCTCGCCCGCTGGCAGTTTCCTTGAGTCACCGACCTGGGGCCCCTTTGCTGAGCTGCAAGCAAGAACACCAAACATCACTGCACGATCTTAGCCGCACAGCGGCCAGTAAGCAACAATTCTGCTACTCACCGTTCCCCTAAGAACGCCCGGCTCCTCGGGCCCCACGCTTCGGCCGCGCCCGGAGGCCGACGAACTCGTGCCAGGGTCTGCCTGGGTGAAGAGGAGACGAGGTGAGGTGGCATTGCTGAAACTCGAGCGGACCCTGGCACCTCCTCAATAGCTCCCCGACTCACAGCAAGTCCTCGGCCGCTCCTGAAGGCTCCCCGGGTGACACCCTCAAATGACCGAGATCAAGGCTTCATCACAGAGCCGTGTCCTGCCTCCGAATTCCCACGAGAGCGACAAAGTGGGTCTGTGGGCCACTTGCTGAGGGGGTCTCGGCGTAACACGAGCGGCCCGCCTAGAGCACACAGACAAGAATGGAGGCTAAGAGCTGCACCAGAAATTGAGACCTGAGCACTAACAACTGCTGCCAGCCACCGGTCACTGCTCACCTTGCCCACTTACCTTGACTGCTAAGAGCTGCCTTTAGTTCCTAAAAATAAAGACAAAGAACAATGCTGTAACACAGAGGCACCATTTTCGCTTCCCCCGCAAAGACAAACGGTGACTCACCTTCTCGGGGGGACCCTCTGCCACCGATTCCATCTGGCTGCATCTGAAAGAATGTAAGGACAAAAATCAGGGCACTGCAGGAGAACTTCACAGCTCCAGACATCCTGCATCAATCTACAAATCCCATCTAGAGTCCAAAGACGCCCTACATTACAAATTTCCAGGCCCCGGGACATGCCCCGCTATATACCTACACCAGGCTATGCAGCAGGGCAGAGCAGCTCCAGGCCAAACACCCAGACACCCGTGACACAGAACAAGACAAACAAGGGGACACAACGGGGGGAGAAAGCCCTGGGCGAGAAAAGAAGGCCCTCAGGGAGCCAGAGGCTGCCGAATGAGAGTACCTAGGTGAGACTGATGGCGGGCCTATAAGGCTCAGGGAACCCTGCAGGAAGGAAGAAGATGCTAACTGAATGACCTATTCCAAGCAACGCAGAGACGGATGCCCGAGAACCCTAGGGTCAGAATGCTCTACGGATCTTCGCATTGGTACCTGTCCTAATCTGCTAGGACGGATGGTTGCAGTGCACAGCTGTCGAGAACAGCTCAGAACAAGACCTCAAAAGACAGCTGACCGGATGCTGCGCCGATGCCCGCCCGGGCTCCCGAGTCAAAGGAAAGAAGGAATCGGCACTGGGCCGAGGAACACAGATGAGATCAGAGAGGCAAAGATGGACACCTGGGCTTCTGATAAGCCCCTCAAAGGACTAAGGCAAAAGACACAGAAGGCACGACGGACAAGTGACACACCGTGCACCGGCACTGCTCTGCCCTGAGCACTTCAGCACTGGGAGGCTTTTCCTTTATGTGGCCTAAGGGGCCACCCCCATCTCCAAAGCTGCCTCAGAAAGCCCTCCCAGCGCCTCGCTTTCATCCCCCTCTCAGCCTCCTAGCCCCCGACTTATCTCTCGGACGTCCGGGGTGAGAATCCACGTCGGCTGCGAAGGAAGGCCGCCTCGCCCGCTGGCAGTTTCCTTGAGTCACCGACCTGGGGCCCCTTTGCTGAGCTGCAAGCAAGAACACCAAACATCACTGCACGATCTTAGCCGCACAGCGGCCAGTAAGCAACAATTCTGCTACTCACCGTTCCCCTAAGAACGCCCGGCTCCTCGGGCCCCACGCTTCGGCCACGCCCGGAGGCCGACGAACTCGTGCCAGGGTCTGCCTGGGTGAAGAGGAGACGAGGTGAGGTGGCATTGCTGAAACTCGAGCGGACCCTGGCACCTCCTCAATAGCTCCCCGACTCACAGCAAGTCCTCGGCCGCTCCTGAAGGCTCCCCGGGTGACACCCTCAAATGATCGAGATCAAGGCTTCATCACAGAGCCGTGTCCTGCCTCCGAATTCCCACGAGAGCGACGAAGTGGGTCTGTGGGCCACTTGCTGAGGGGGTCTCGGCGTAACACGAGCGGCCCGCCTAGAGCACACAGACAAGAATGGAGGCTAAGAGCTGCACCAGAAATTGAGACCTGAGCACTAACAACTGCTGCCAGCCACCGGTCACTGCTCACCTTGCCCACTTACCTTGACTGCTAAGAGCTGCCTTTAGTTCCTAAAAATAAAGACAAAGAACAATGCTGTAACACAGAGGCACCATTTTCGCTTCCCCCGCAAAGACAAACGGTGACTCACCTTCTCGGGGGGACCCTCTGCCACCGATTCCATCTGGCTGCATCTGAAAGAATGTAAGGACAAAAATCAGGGCACTGCAGGAGAACTTCACAGCTCCAGACATCCTGCATCAATCTACAAATCCCATCTAGAGTCCAAAGACGCCCTACATTACAAATTTCCAGGCCCCGGGACATGCCCCGCTATATACCTACACCAGGCTATGCAGCAGGGCAGAGCAGCTCCAGGCCAAACACCCAGACACCCGTGACACAGAACAAGACAAACAAGGGGACACAACGGGGGGAGAAAGCCCTGGGCGAGAAAAGAAGGCCCTCAGGGAGCCAGAGGCTGCCGAATGAGAGTACCTAGGTGAGACTGATGGCGGGCCTATAAGGCTCAGGGAACCCTGCAGGAAGGAAGAAGATGCTAACTGAATGACCTATTCCAAGCAACGCAGAGACGGATGCCCGAGAACCCTAGGGTCAGAATGCTCTACGGATCTTCGCATTGGTACCCGTCCTAATCTGCTAGGACGGATGGTTGCAGTGCACAGCTGTCGAGAACAGCTCAGAACAAGACCTCAAAAGACAGCTGACCGGATGCTGCGCCGATGCCCGCCCGGGCTCCCGAGTCAAAGGAAAGAAGGAATCGGCACTGGGCCGAGGAACACAGATGAGATCAGAGAGGCAAAGATGGACACCTGGGCTTCTGATAAGCCCCTCAAAGGACTAAGGCAAAAGACACAGAAGGCACGACGGACAAGTGACACACCGTGCACCGGCACTGCTCTGCCCTGAGCACTTCAGCACTGGGAGGCTTTTCCTTTATGTGGCCTAAGGGGCCACCCCCATCTCCAAAGCTGCCTCAGAAAGCCCTCCCAGCGCCTCGCTTTCATCCCCCTCTCAGCCTCCTAGCCCCCGACTTATCTCTCGGACGTCCGGGGTGAGAATCCACGTCGGCTGCGAAGGAAGGCCGCCTCGCCCGCTGGCAGTTTCCTTGAGTCACCGACCTGGGGCCCCTTTGCTGAGCTGCAAGCAAGAACACCAAACATCACTGCACGATCTTAGCCGCACAGCGGCCAGTAAGCAACAATTCTGCTACTCACCGTTCCCCTAAGAACGCCCGGCTCCTCGGGCCCCACGCTTCGGCCACGCCCGGAGGCCGACGAACTCGTGGCAGGGTCTGCCTGGGTGAAGAGGAGACGAGGTGAGGTGGCATTGCTGAAACTCGAGCGGACCCTGGCACCTCCTCAATAGCTCCCCGACTCACAGCAAGTCCTCGGCCGCTCCTGAAGGCTCCCCGGGTGACACCCTCAAATGATCGAGATCAAGGCTTCATCACAGAGCCGTGTCCTGCCTCCGAATTCCCACGAGAGCGACGAAGTGGGTCTGTGGGCCACTTGCTGAGGGGGTCTCGGCGTAACACGAGCGGCCCGCCTAGAGCACACAGACAAGAATGGAGGCTAAGAGCTGCACCAGAAATTGAGACCTGAGCACTAACAACTGCTGCCAGCCACCGGTCACTGCTCACCTTGCCCACTTACCTTGACTGCTAAGAGCTGCCTTTAGTTCCTAAAAATAAAGACAAAGAACAATGCTGTAACACAGAGGCACCATTTTCGCTTCCCCCGCAAAGACAAACGGTGACTCACCTTCTCGGGGGGACCCTCTGCCACCGATTCCATCTGGCTGCATCTGAAAGAATGTAAGGACAAAAATCAGGGCACTGCAGGAGAACTTCACAGCTCCAGACATCCTGCATCAATCTACAAATCCCATCTAGAGTCCAAAGACGCCCTACATTACAAATTTCCAGGCCCCGGGACATGCCCCGCTATATACCTACACCAGGCTATGCAGCAGGGCAGAGCAGCTCCAGGCCAAACACCCAGACACCCGTGACACAGAACAAGACAAACAAGGGGACACAACGGGGGGAGAAAGCCCTGGGCGAGAAAAGAAGGCCCTCAGGGAGCCAGAGGCTGCCGAATGAGAGTACCTAGGTGAGACTGATGGCGGGCCTATAAGGCTCAGGGAACCCTGCAGGAAGGAAGAAGATGCTAACTGAATGACCTATTCCAAGCAACGCAGAGACGGATGCCCGAGAACCCTAGGGTCAGAATGCTCTACGGATCTTCGCATTGGTACCCGTCCTAATCTGCTAGGACGGATGGTTGCAGTGCACAGCTGTCGAGAACAGCTCAGAACAAGACCTCAAAAGACAGCTGACCGGATGCTGCGCCGATGCCCGCCCGGGCTCCCGAGTCAAAGGAAAGAAGGAATCGGCACTGGGCCGAGGAACACAGATGAGATCAGAGAGGCAAAGATGGACACCTGGGCTTCTGATAAGCCCCTCAAAGGACTAAGGCAAAAGACACAGAAGGCACGACGGACAAGTGACACACCGTGCACCGGCACTGCTCTGCCCTGAGCACTTCAGCACTGGGAGGCTTTTCCTTTATGTGGCCTAAGGGGCCACCCCCATCTCCAAAGCTGCCTCAGAAAGCCCTCCCAGCGCCTCGCTTTCATCCCCCTCTCAGCCTCCTAGCCCCCGACTTATCTCTCGGACGTCCGGGGTGAGAATCCACGTCGGCTGCGAAGGAAGGCCGCCTCGCCCGCTGGCAGTTTCCTTGAGTCACCGACCTGGGGCCCCTTTGCTGAGCTGCAAGCAAGAACACCAAACATCACTGCACGATCTTAGCCGCACAGCGGCCAGTAAGCAACAATTCTGCTACTCACCGTTCCCCTAAGAACGCCCGGCGCCTCGGGCCCCACGCTTCGGCCGCGCCCGGAGGCCGACGAACTCGTGGCAGGGTCTGCCTGGGTGAAGAGGAGACGAGGTGAGGTGGCATTGCTGAAACTCGAGCGGACCCTGGCACCTCCTCAATAGCTCCCCGACTCACAGCAAGTCCTCGGCCGCTCCTGAAGGCTCCCCGGGTGACACCCTCAAATGACCGAGATCAAGGCTTCATCACAGAGCCGTGTCCTGCCTCCGAATTCCCACGAGAGCGACAAAGTGGGTCTGTGGGCCACTTGCTGAGGGGGTCTCGGCGTAACACGAGCGGCCCGCCTAGAGCACACAGACAAGAATGGAGGCTAAGAGCTGCACCAGAAATTGAGACCTGAGCACTAACAACTGCTGCCAGCCACCGGTCACTGCTCACCTTGCCCACTTACCTTGACTGCTAAGAGCTGCCTTTAGTTCCTAAAAATAAAGACAAAGAACAATGCTGTAACACAGAGGCACCATTTTCGCTTCCCCCGCAAAGACAAACGGTGACTCACCTTCTCGGGGGGACCCTCTGCCACCGATTCCATCTGGCTGCATCTGAAAGAATGTAAGGACAAAAATCAGGGCACTGCAGGAGAACTTCACAGCTCCAGACATCCTGCATCAATCTACAAATCCCATCTAGAGTCCAAAGACGCCCTACATTACAAATTTCCAGGCCCCGGGACATGCCCCGCTATATACCTACACCAGGCTATGCAGCAGGGCAGAGCAGCTCCAGGCCAAACACCCAGACACCCGTGACACAGAACAAGACAAACAAGGGGACACAACGGGGGGAGAAAGCCCTGGGCGAGAAAAGAAGGCCCTCAGGGAGCCAGAGGCTGCCGAATGAGAGTACCTAGGTGAGACTGATGGCGGGCCTATAAGGCTCAGGGAACCCTGCAGGAAGGAAGAAGATGCTAACTGAATGACCTATTCCAAGCAACGCAGAGACGGATGCCCGAGAACCCTAGGGTCAGAATGCTCTACGGATCTTCGCATTGGTACCCGTCCTAATCTGCTAGGACGGATGGTTGCAGTGCACAGCTGTCGAGAACAGCTCAGAACAAGACCTCAAAAGACAGCTGACCGGATGCTGCGCCGATGCCCGCCCGGGCTCCCGAGTCAAAGGAAAGAAGGAATCGGCACTGGGCCGAGGAACACAGATGAGATCAGAGAGGCAAAGATGGACACCTGGGCTTCTGATAAGCCCCTCAAAGGACTAAGGCAAAAGACACAGAAGGCACGACGGACAAGTGACACACCGTGCACCGGCACTGCTCTGCCCTGAGCACTTCAGCACTGGGAGGCTTTTCCTTTATGTGGCCTAAGGGGCCACCCCCATCTCCAAAGCTGCCTCAGAAAGCCCTCCCAGCGCCTCGCTTTCATCCCCCTCTCAGCCTCCTAGCCCCCGACTTATCTCTCGGACGTCCGGGGTGAGAATCCACGTCGGCTGCGAAGGAAGACCGCCTCGCCCGCTGGCAGTTTCCTTGAGTCACCGACCTGGGGCCCCTTTGCTGAGCTGCAAGCAAGAACACCAAACATCACTGCACGATCTTAGCCGCACAGCGGCCAGTAAGCAACAATTCTGCTACTCACCGTTCCCCTAAGAACGCCCGGCTCCTCGGGCCCCACGCTTCGGCCACGCCCGGAGGCCGACGAACTCGTGGCAGGGTCTGCCTGGGTGAAGAGGAGACGAGGTGAGGTGGCATTGCTGAAACTCGAGCGGACCCTGGCACCTCCTCAATAGCTCCCCGACTCACAGCAAGTCCTCGGCCGCTCCTGAAGGCTCCCCGGGTGACACCCTCAAATGACCGAGATCAAGGCTTCATCACAGAGCCGTGTCCTGCCTCCGAATTCCCACGAGAGCGACAAAGTGGGTCTGTGGGCCACTTGCTGAGGGGGTCTCGGCGTAACACGAGCGGCCCGCCTAGAGCACACAGACAAGAATGGAGGCTAAGAGCTGCACCAGAAATTGAGACCTGAGCACTAACAACTGCTGCCAGCCACCGGTCACTGCTCACCTTGCCCACTTACCTTGACTGCTAAGAGCTGCCTTTAGTTCCTAAAAATAAAGACAAAGAACAATGCTGTAACACAGAGGCACCATTTTCGCTTCCCCCGCAAAGACAAACGGTGACTCACCTTCTCGGGGGGACCCTCTGCCACCGATTCCATCTGGCTGCATCTGAAAGAATGTAAGGACAAAAATCAGGGCACTGCAGGAGAACTTCACAGCTCCAGACATCCTGCATCAATCTACAAATCCCATCTAGAGTCCAAAGACGCCCTACATTACAAATTTCCAGGCCCCGGGACATGCCCCGCTATATACCTACACCAGGCTATGCAGCAGGGCAGAGCAGCTCCAGGCCAAACACCCAGACACCCGTGACACAGAACAAGACAAACAAGGGGACACAACGGGGGGAGAAAGCCCTGGGCGAGAAAAGAAGGCCCTCAGGGAGCCAGAGGCTGCCGAATGAGAGTACCTAGGTGAGACTGATGGCGGGCCTATAAGGCTCAGGGAACCCTGCAGGAAGGAAGAAGATGCTAACTGAATGACCTATTCCAAGCAACGCAGAGACGGATGCCCGAGAACCCTAGGGTCAGAATGCTCTACGGATCTTCGCATTGGTACCCATCCTAATCTGCTAGGACGGATGGTTGCAGTGCACAGCTGTCGAGAACAGCTCAGAACAAGACCTCAAAAGACAGCTGACCGGATGCTGCGCCGATGCCCGCCCAGGCTCCCGAGTCAAAGGAAAGAAGGAATCGGCACTGGGCCGAGGAACACAGATGAGATCAGAGAGGCAAAGATGGACACCTGGGCTTCTGATAAGCCCCTCAAAGGACTAAGGCAAAAGACACAGAAGGCACGACGGACAAGTGACACACCGTGCACCGGCACTGCTCTGCCCTGAGCACTTCAGCACTGGGAGGCTTTTCCTTTATGTGGCCTAAGGGGCCACCCCCATCTCCAAAGCTGCCTCAGAAAGCCCTCCCAGCGCCTCGCTTTCATCCCCCTCTCAGCCTCCTAGCCCCCGACTTATCTCTCGGACGTCCGGGGTGAGAATCCACGTCGGCTGCGAAGGAAGGCCGCCTCGCCCGCTGGCAGTTTCCTTGAGTCACCGACCTGGGGCCCCTTTGCTGAGCTGCAAGCAAGAACACCAAACATCACTGCACGATCTTAGCCGCACAGCGGCCAGTAAGCAACAATTCTGCTACTCACCGTTCCCCTAAGAACGCCCGGCGCCTCGGGCCCCACGCTTCGGCCGCGCCCGGAGGCCGACGAACTCGTGGCAGGGTCTGCCTGGGTGAAGAGGAGACGAGGTGAGGTGGCATTGCTGAAACTCGAGCGGACCCTGGCACCTCCTCAATAGCTCCCCGACTCACAGCAAGTCCTCGGCCGCTCCTGAAGGCTCCCCGGGTGACACCCTCAAATGACCGAGATCAAGGCTTCATCACAGAGCCGTGTCCTGCCTCCGAATTCCCACGAGAGCGACGAAGTGGGTCTGTGGGCCACTTGCTGAGGGGGTCTCGGCGTAACACGAGCGGCCCGCCTAGAGCACACAGACAAGAATGGAGGCTAAGAGCTGCACCAGAAATTGAGACCTGAGCACTAACAACTGCTGCCAGCCACCGGTCACTGCTCACCTTGCCCACTTACCTTGACTGCTAAGAGCTGCCTTTAGTTCCTAAAAATAAAGACAAAGAACAATGCTGTAACACAGAGGCACCATTTTCGCTTCCCCCGCAAAGACAAACGGTGACTCACCTTCTCGGGGGGACCCTCTGCCACCGATTCCATCTGGCTGCATCTGAAAGAATGTAAGGACAAAAATCAGGGCACTGCAGGAGAACTTCACAGCTCCAGACATCCTGCATCAATCTACAAATCCCATCTAGAGTCCAAAGACGCCCTACATTACAAATTTCCAGGCCCCGGGACATGCCCCGCTATATACCTACACCAGGCTATGCAGCAGGGCAGAGCAGCTCCAGGCCAAACACCCAGACACCCGTGACACAGAACAAGACAAACAAGGGGACACAACGGGGGGAGAAAGCCCTGGGCGAGAAAAGAAGGCCCTCAGGGAGCCAGAGGCTGCCGAATGAGAGTACCTAGGTGAGACTGATGGCGGGCCTATAAGGCTCAGGGAACCCTGCAGGAAGGAAGAAGATGCTAACTGAATGACCTATTCCAAGCAACGCAGAGACGGATGCCCGAGAACCCTAGGGTCAGAATGCTCTACGGATCTTCGCATTGGTACCCGTCCTAATCTGCTAGGACGGATGGTTGCAGTGCACAGCTGTCGAGAACAGCTCAGAACAAGACCTCAAAAGACAGCTGACCGGATGCTGCGCCGATGCCCGCCCGGGCTCCCGAGTCAAAGGAAAGAAGGAATCGGCACTGGGCCGAGGAACACAGATGAGATCAGAGAGGCAAAGATGGACACCTGGGCTTCTGATAAGCCCCTCAAAGGACTAAGGCAAAAGACACAGAAGGCACGACGGACAAGTGACACACCGTGCACCGGCACTGCTCTGCCCTGAGCACTTCAGCACTGGGAGGCTTTTCCTTTATGTGGCCTAAGGGGCCACCCCCATCTCCAAAGCTGCCTCAGAAAGCCCTCCCAGCGCCTCGCTTTCATCCCCCTCTCAGCCTCCTAGCCCCCGACTTATCTCTCGGACGTCCGGGGTGAGAATCCACGTCGGCTGCGAAGGAAGGCCGCCTCGCCCGCTGGCAGTTTCCTTGAGTCACCGACCTGGGGCCCCTTTGCTGAGCTGCAAGCAAGAACACCAAACATCACTGCACGATCTTAGCCGCACAGCGGCCAGTAAGCAACAATTCTGCTACTCACCGTTCCCCTAAGAACGCCCGGCGCCTCGGGCCCCACGCTTCGGCCGCGCCCGGAGGCCGACGAACTCGTGGCAGGGTCTGCCTGGGTGAAGAGGAGACGAGGTGAGGTGGCATTGCTGAAACTCGAGCGGACCCTGGCACCTCCTCAATAGCTCCCCGACTCACAGCAAGTCCTCGGCCGCTCCTGAAGGCTCCCCGGGTGACACCCTCAAATGACCGAGATCAAGGCTTCATCACAGAGCCGTGTCCTGCCTCCGAATTCCCACGAGAGCGACAAAGTGGGTCTGTGGGCCACTTGCTGAGGGGGTCTCGGCGTAACACGAGCGGCCCGCCTAGAGCACACAGACAAGAATGGAGGCTAAGAGCTGCACCAGAAATTGAGACCTGAGCACTAACAACTGCTGCCAGCCACCGGTCACTGCTCACCTTGCCCACTTACCTTGACTGCTAAGAGCTGCCTTTAGTTCCTAAAAATAAAGACAAAGAACAATGCTGTAACACAGAGGCACCATTTTCGCTTCCCCCGCAAAGACAAACGGTGACTCACCTTCTCGGGGGGACCCTCTGCCACCGATTCCATCTGGCTGCATCTGAAAGAATGTAAGGACAAAAATCAGGGCACTGCAGGAGAACTTCACAGCTCCAGACATCCTGCATCAATCTACAAATCCCATCTAGAGTCCAAAGACGCCCTACATTACAAATTTCCAGGCCCCGGGACATGCCCCGCTATATACCTACACCAGGCTATGCAGCAGGGCAGAGCAGCTCCAGGCCAAACACCCAGACACCCGTGACACAGAACAAGACAAACAAGGGGACACAACGGGGGGAGAAAGCCCTGGGCGAGAAAAGAAGGCCCTCAGGGAGCCAGAGGCTGCCGAATGAGAGTACCTAGGTGAGACTGATGGCGGGCCTATAAGGCTCAGGGAACCCTGCAGGAAGGAAGAAGATGCTAACTGAATGACCTATTCCAAGCAACGCAGAGACGGATGCCCGAGAACCCTAGGGTCAGAATGCTCTACGGATCTTCGCATTGGTACCCGTCCTAATCTGCTAGGACGGATGGTTGCAGTGCACAGCTGTCGAGAACAGCTCAGAACAAGACCTCAAAAGACAGCTGACCGGATGCTGCGCCGATGCCCGCCCGGGCTCCCGAGTCAAAGGAAAGAAGGAATCGGCACTGGGCCGAGGAACACAGATGAGATCAGAGAGGCAAAGATGGACACCTGGGCTTCTGATAAGCCCCTCAAAGGACTAAGGCAAAAGACACAGAAGGCACGACGGACAAGTGACACACCGTGCACCGGCACTGCTCTGCCCTGAGCACTTCAGCACTGGGAGGCTTTTCCTTTATGTGGCCTAAGGGGCCACCCCCATCTCCAAAGCTGCCTCAGAAAGCCCTCCCAGCGCCTCGCTTTCATCCCCCTCTCAGCCTCCTAGCCCCCGACTTATCTCTCGGACGTCCGGGGTGAGAATCCACGTCGGCTGCGAAGGAAGGCCGCCTCGCCCGCTGGCAGTTTCCTTGAGTCACCGACCTGGGGCCCCTTTGCTGAGCTGCAAGCAAGAACACCAAACATCACTGCACGATCTTAGCCGCACAGCGGCCAGTAAGCAACAATTCTGCTACTCACCGTTCCCCTAAGAACGCCCGGCTCCTCGGGCCCCACGCTTCGGCCACGCCCGGAGGCCGACGAACTCGTGGCAGGGTCTGCCTGGGTGAAGAGGAGACGAGGTGAGGTGGCATTGCTGAAACTCGAGCGGACCCTGGCACCTCCTCAATAGCTCCCCGACTCACAGCAAGTCCTCGGCCGCTCCTGAAGGCTCCCCGGGTGACACCCTCAAATGATCGAGATCAAGGCTTCATCACAGAGCCGTGTCCTGCCTCCGAATTCCCACGAGAGCGACGAAGTGGGTCTGTGGGCCACTTGCTGAGGGGGTCTCGGCGTAACACGAGCGGCCCGCCTAGAGCACACAGACAAGAATGGAGGCTAAGAGCTGCACCAGAAATTGAGACCTGAGCACTAACAACTGCTGCCAGCCACCGGTCACTGCTCACCTTGCCCACTTACCTTGACTGCTAAGAGCTGCCTTTAGTTCCTAAAAATAAAGACAAAGAACAATGCTGTAACACAGAGGCACCATTTTCGCTTCCCCCGCAAAGACAAACGGTGACTCACCTTCTCGGGGGGACCCTCTGCCACCGATTCCATCTGGCTGCATCTGAAAGAATGTAAGGACAAAAATCAGGGCACTGCAGGAGAACTTCACAGCTCCAGACATCCTGCATCAATCTACAAATCCCATCTAGAGTCCAAAGACGCCCTACATTACAAATTTCCAGGCCCCGGGACATGCCCCGCTATATACCTACACCAGGCTATGCAGCAGGGCAGAGCAGCTCCAGGCCAAACACCCAGACACCCGTGACACAGAACAAGACAAACAAGGGGACACAACGGGGGGAGAAAGCCCTGGGCGAGAAAAGAAGGCCCTCAGGGAGCCAGAGGCTGCCGAATGAGAGTACCTAGGTGAGACTGATGGCGGGCCTATAAGGCTCAGGGAACCCTGCAGGAAGGAAGAAGATGCTAACTGAATGACCTATTCCAAGCAATGCAGAGACGGATGCCCGAGAACCCTAGGGTCAGAATGCTCTACGGATCTTCGCATTGGTACCCGTCCTAATCTGCTAGGACGGATGGTTGCAGTGCACAGCTGTCGAGAACAGCTCAGAACAAGACCTCAAAAGACAGCTGACCGGATGCTGCGCCAATGCCCGCCCGGGCTCCCGAGTCAAAGGAAAGAAGGAATCGGCACTGGGCCGAGGAACACAGATGAGATCAGAGAGGCAAAGATGGACACCTGGGCTTCTGATAAGCCCCTCAAAGGACTAAGGCAAAAGACACAGAAGGCACGACGGACAAGTGACACACCGTGCACCGGCACTGCTCTGCCCTGAGCACTTCAGCACTGGGAGGCTTTTCCTTTATGTGGCCTAAGGGGCCACCCCCATCTCCAAAGCTGCCTCAGAAAGCCCTCCCAGCGCCTCGCTTTCATCCCCCTCTCAGCCTCCTAGCCCCCGACTTATCTCTCGGACGTCCGGGGTGAGAATCCACGTCGGCTGCGAAGGAAGGCCGCCTCGCCCGCTGGCAGTTTCCTTGAGTCACCGACCTGGGGCCCCTTTGCTGAGCTGCAAGCAAGAACACCAAACATCACTGCACGATCTTAGCCGCACAGCGGCCAGTAAGCAACAATTCTGCTACTCACCGTTCCCCTAAGAACGCCCGGCGCCTCGGGCCCCACGCTTCGGCCGCGCCCGGAGGCCGACGAACTCGTGGCAGGGTCTGCCTGGGTGAAGAGGAGACGAGGTGAGGTGGCATTGCTGAAACTCGAGCGGACCCTGGCACCTCCTCAATAGCTCCCCGACTCACAGCAAGTCCTCGGCCGCTCCTGAAGGCTCCCCGGGTGACACCCTCAAATGACCGAGATCAAGGCTTCATCACAGAGCCGTGTCCTGCCTCCGAATTCCCACGAGAGCGACGAAGTGGGTCTGTGGGCCACTTGCTGAGGGGGTCTCGGCGTAACACGAGCGGCCCGCCTAGAGCACACAGACAAGAATGGAGGCTAAGAGCTGCACCAGAAATTGAGACCTGAGCACTAACAACTGCTGCCAGCCACCGGTCACTGCTCACCTTGCCCACTTACCTTGACTGCTAAGAGCTGCCTTTAGTTCCTAAAAATAAAGACAAAGAACAATGCTGTAACACAGAGGCACCATTTTCGCTTCCCCCGCAAAGACAAACGGTGACTCACCTTCTCGGGGGGACCCTCTGCCACCGATTCCATCTGGCTGCATCTGAAAGAATGTAAGGACAAAAATCAGGGCACTGCAGGAGAACTTCACAGCTCCAGACATCCTGCATCAATCTACAAATCCCATCTAGAGTCCAAAGACGCCCTACATTACAAATTTCCAGGCCCCGGGACATGCCCCGCTATATACCTACACCAGGCTATGCAGCAGGGCAGAGCAGCTCCAGGCCAAACACCCAGACACCCGTGACACAGAACAAGACAAACAAGGGGACACAACGGGGGGAGAAAGCCCTGGGCGAGAAAAGAAGGCCCTCAGGGAGCCAGAGGCTGCCGAATGAGAGTACCTAGGTGAGACTGATGGCGGGCCTATAAGGCTCAGGGAACCCTGCAGGAAGGAAGAAGATGCTAACTGAATGACCTATTCCAAGCAACTCAGAGACGGATGCCCGAGAACCCTAGGGTCAGAATGCTCTACGGATCTTCGCAATGGTACCCGTCCTAATCTGCTAGGACGGATGGTTGCAGTGCACAGCTGTCGAGAACAGCTCAGAACAAGACCTCAAAAGACAGCTGACCGGATGCTGCGCCGATGCCCGCCCAGGCTCCCGAGTCAAAGGAAAGAAGGAATCGGCACTGGGCCGAGGAACACAGATGAGATCAGAGAGGCAAAGATGGACACCTGGGCTTCTGATAAGCCCCTCAAAGGACTAAGGCAAAAGACACAGAAGGCACGACGGACAAGTGACACACCGTGCACCGGCACTGCTCTGCCCTGAGCACTTCAGCACTGGGAGGCTTTTCCTTTATGTGGCCTAAGGGGCCACCCCCATCTCCAAAGCTGCCTCAGAAAGCCCTCCCAGCGCCTCGCTTTCATCCCCCTCTCAGCCTCCTAGCCCCCGACTTATCTCTCGGACGTCCGGGGTGAGAATCCACGTCGGCTGCGAAGGAAGGCCGCCTCGCCCGCTGGCAGTTTCCTTGAGTCACCGACCTGGGGCCCCTTTGCTGAGCTGCAAGCAAGAACACCAAACATCACTGCACGATCTTAGCCGCACAGCGGCCAGTAAGCAACAATTCTGCTACTCACCGTTCCCCTAAGAACGCCCGGCTCCTCGGGCCCCACGCTTCGGCCGCGCCCGGAGGCCGACGAACTCGTGCCAGGGTCTGCCTGGGTGAAGAGGAGACGAGGTGAGGTGGCATTGCTGAAACTCGAGCGGACCCTGGCACCTCCTCAATAGCTCCCCGACTCACAGCAAGTCCTCGGCCGCTCCTGAAGGCTCCCCGGGTGACACCCTCAAATGACCGAGATCAAGGCTTCATCACAGAGCCGTGTCCTGCCTCCAAATTCCCACGAGAGCGACAAAGTGGGTCTGTGGGCCACTTGCTGAGGGGGTCTCGGCGTAACACGAGCGGCCCGCCTAGAGCACACAGACAAGAATGGAGGCTAAGAGCTGCACCAGAAATTGAGACCTGAGCACTAACAACTGCTGCCAGCCACCGGTCACTGCTCACCTTGCCCACTTACCTTGACTGCTAAGAGCTGCCTTTAGTTCCTAAAAATAAAGACAAAGAACAATGCTGTAACACAGAGGCACCATTTTCGCTTCCCCCGCAAAGACAAACGGTGACTCACCTTCTCGGGGGGACCCTCTGCCACCGATTCCATCTGGCTGCATCTGAAAGAATGTAAGGACAAAAATCAGGGCACTGCAGGAGAACTTCACAGCTCCAGACATCCTGCATCAATCTACAAATCCCATCTAGAGTCCAAAGACGCCCTACATTACAAATTTCCAGGCCCCGGGACATGCCCCGCTATATACCTACACCAGGCTATGCAGCAGGGCAGAGCAGCTCCAGGCCAAACACCCAGACACCCGTGACACAGAACAAGACAAACAAGGGGACACAACGGGGGGAGAAAGCCCTGGGCGAGAAAAGAAGGCCCTCAGGGAGCCAGAGGCTGCCGAATGAGAGTACCTAGGTGAGACTGATGGCGGGCCTATAAGGCTCAGGGAACCCTGCAGGAAGGAAGAAGATGCTAACTGAATGACCTATTCCAAGCAACGCAGAGACGGATGCCCGAGAACCCTAGGGTCAGAATGCTCTACGGATCTTCGCATTGGTACCCGTCCTAATCTGCTAGCACGGATGGTTGCAGTGCACAGCTGTCGAGAACAGCTCAGAACAAGACCTCAAAAGACAGCTGACCGGATGCTGCGCCGATGCCCGCCCGGGCTCCCGAGTCAAAGGAAAGAAGGAATCGGCACTGGGCCGAGGAACACAGATGAGATCAGAGAGGCAAAGATGGACACCTGGGCTTCTGATAAGCCCCTCAAAGGACTAAGGCAAAAGACACAGAAGGCACGACGGACAAGTGACACACCGTGCACCGGCACTGCTCTGCCCTGAGCACTTCAGCACTGGGAGGCTTTTCCTTTATGTGGCCTAAGGGGCCACCCCCATCTCCAAAGCTGCCTCAGAAAGCCCTCCCAGCGCCTCGCTTTCATCCCCCTCTCAGCCTCCTAGCCCCCGACTTATCTCTCGGACGTCCGGGGTGAGAATCCACGTCGGCTGCGAAGGAAGGCCGCCTCGCTCGCTGGCAGTTTCCTTGAGTCACCGACCTGGGGCCCCTTTGCTGAGCTGCAAGCAAGAACACCAAACATCACTGCACGATCTTAGCCGCACAGCGGCCAGTAAGCAACAATTCTGCTACTCACCGTTCCCCTAAGAACGCCCGGCTCCTCGGGCCCCACGCTTCGGCCGCGCCCGGAGGCCGACGAACTCGTGCCAGGGTCTGCCTGGGTGAAGAGGAGACGAGGTGAGGTGGCATTGCTGAAACTCGAGCGGACCCTGGCACCTCCTCAATAGCTCCCCGACTCACAGCAAGTCCTCGGCCGCTCCTGAAGGCTCCCCGGGTGACACCCTCAAATGACCGAGATCAAGGCTTCATCACAGAGCCGTGTCCTGCCTCCAAATTCCCACGAGAGCGACAAAGTGGGTCTGTGGGCCACTTGCTGAGGGGGTCTCGGCGTAACACGAGCGGCCCGCCTAGAGCACACAGACAAGAATGGAGGCTAAGAGCTGCACCAGAAATTGAGACCTGAGCACTAACAACTGCTGCCAGCCACCGGTCACTGCTCACCTTGCCCACTTACCTTGACTGCTAAGAGCTGCCTTTAGTTCCTAAAAATAAAGACAAAGAACAATGCTGTAACACAGAGGCACCATTTTCGCTTCCCCCGCAAAGACAAACGGTGACTCACCTTCTCGGGGGGACCCTCTGCCACCGATTCCATCTGGCTGCATCTGAAAGAATGTAAGGACAAAAATCAGGGCACTGCAGGAGAACTTCACAGCTCCAGACATCCTGCATCAATCTACAAATCCCATCTAGAGTCCAAAGACGCCCTACATTACAAATTTCCAGGCCCCAGGACATGCCCCGCTATATACCTACACCAGGCTATGCAGCAGGGCAGAGCAGCTCCAGGCCAAACACCCAGACACCCGTGACACAGAACAAGACAAACAAGGGGACACAACGGGGGGAGAAAGCCCTGGGCGAGAAAAGAAGGCCCTCAGGGAGCCAGAGGCTGCCGAATGAGAGTACCTAGGTGAGACTGATGGCGGGCCTATAAGGCTCAGGGAACCCTGCAGGAAGGAAGAAGATGCTAACTGAATGACCTATTCCAAGCAACACAGAGACGGATGCCCGAGAACCCTAGGGTCAGAATGCTCTACGGATCTTCGCATTGGTACCCGTCCTAATCTGCTAGGACGGATGGTTGCAGTGCACAGCTGTCGATAACAGCTCAGAACAAGACCTCAAAAGACAGCTGACCGGATGCTGCGCCGATGCCCGCCCGGGCTCCCAAGTCAAAGGAAAGAAGGAATCGGCACTGGGCCGAGGAACACAGATGAGATCAGAGAGGCAAAGATGGACACCTGGGCTTCTGATAAGCCCCTCAAAGGACTAAGGCAAAAGACACAGAAGGCACGACGGACAAGTGACACACCGTGCACCGGCACTGCTCTGCCCTGAGCACTTCAGCACTGGGAGGCTTTTCCTTTATGTGGCCTAAGGGGCCACCCCCATCTCCAAAGCTGCCTCAGAAAGCCCTCCCAGCGCCTCGCTTTCATCCCCCTCTCAGCCTCCTAGCCCCCGACTTATCTCTCGGACGTCCGGGGTGAGAATCCACGTCGGCTGCGAAGGAAGGCCGCCTCGCTCGCTGGCAGTTTCCTTGAGTCACCGACCTGGGGCCCCTTTGCTGAGCTGCAAGCAAGAACACCAAACATCACTGCACGATCTTAGCCGCACAGCGGCCAGTAAGCAACAATTCTGCTACTCACCGTTCCCCTAAGAACGCCCGGCTCCTCGGGCCCCACGCTTCGGCCGCGCCCGGAGGCCGACGAACTCGTGCCAGGGTCTGCCTGGGTGAAGAGGAGACGAGGTGAGGTGGCATTGCTGAAACTCGAGCGGACCCTGGCACCTCCTCAATAGCTCCCCGACTCACAGCAAGTCCTCGGCCGCTCCTGAAGGCTCCCCGGGTGACACCCTCAAATGACCGAGATCAAGGCTTCATCACAGAGCCATGTCCTGCCTCCGAATTCCCACGAGAGCGACAAAGTGGGTCTGTGGGCCACTTGCTGAGGGGGTCTCGGCGTAACACGAGCGGCCCGCCTAGAGCACACAGACAAGAATGGAGGCTAAGAGCTGCACCAGAAATTGAGACCTGAGCACTAACAACTGCTGCCAGCCACCGGTCACTGCTCACCTTGCCCACTTACCTTGACTGCTAAGAGCTGCCTTTAGTTCCTAAAAATAAAGACAAAGAACAATGCTGTAACACAGAGGCACCATTTTCGCTTCCCCCGCAAAGACAAACGGTGACTCACCTTCTCGGGGGGACCCTCTGCCACCGATTCCATCTGGCTGCATCTGAAAGAATGTAAGGACAAAAATCAGGGCACTGCAGGAGAACTTCACAGCTCCAGACATCCTGCATCAATCTACAAATCCCATCTAGAGTCCAAAGACACCCTACATTACAAATTTCCAGGCCCCGGGACATGCCCCGCTATATACCTACACCAGGCTATGCAGCAGGGCAGAGCAGCTCCAGGCCAAACACCCAGACACCCGTGACACAGAACAAGACAAACAAGGGGACACAACGGGGGGAGAAAGCCCTGGGCGAGAAAAGAAGGCCCTCAGGGAGCCAGAGGCTGCCGAATGAGAGTACCTAGGTGAGACTGATGGCGGGCCTATAAGGCTCAGGGAACCCTGCAGGAAGGAAGAAGATGCTAACTGAATGACCTATTCCAAGCAACGCAGAGACGGATGCCCGAGAACCCTAGGGTCAGAATGCTCTACGGATCTTCGCATTGGTACCCGTCCTAATCTGCTAGGACGGATGGTTGCAGTGCACAGCTGTCGAGAACAGCTCAGAACAAGACCTCAAAAGACAGCTGACCGGATGCTGCGCCAATGCCCGCCCGGGCTCCCGAGTCAAAGGAAAGAAGGAATCGGCACTGGGCCGAGGAACACAGATGAGATCAGAGAGGCAAAGATGGACACCTGGGCTTCTGATAAGCCCCTCAAAGGACTAAGGCAAAAGACACAGAAGGCACGACGGACAAGTGACACACCGTGCACCGGCACTGCTCTGCCCTGAGCACTTCAGCACTGGGAGGCTTTTCCTTTATGTGGCCTAAGGGGCCACCCCCATCTCCAAAGCTGCCTCAGAAAGCCCTCCCAGCGCCTCGCTTTCATCCCCCTCTCAGCCTCCTAGCCCCCGACTTATCTCTCGGACGTCCGGGGTGAGAATCCACGTCGGCTGCGAAGGAAGGCCGCCTCGCCCGCTGGCAGTTTCCTTGAGTCACCGACCTGGGGCCCCTTTGCTGAGCTGCAAGCAAGAACACCAAACATCACTGCACGATCTTAGCCGCACAGCGGCCAGTAAGCAACAATTCTGCTACTCACCGTTCCCCTAAGAACGCCCGGCTCCTCGGGCCCCACGCTTCGGCCACGCCCGGAGGCCGACGAACTCGTGGCAGGGTCTGCCTGGGTGAAGAGGAGACGAGGTGAGGTGGCATTGCTGAAACTCGAGCGGACCCTGGCACCTCCTCAATAGCTCCCCGACTCACAGCAAGTCCTCGGCCGCTCCTGAAGGCTCCCCGGGTGACACCCTCAAATGACCGAGATCAAGGCTTCATCACAGAGCCGTGTCCTGCCTCCGAATTCCCACGAGAGCGACGAAGTGGGTCTGTGGGCCACTTGCTGAGGGGGTCTCGGCGTAACACGAGCGGCCCGCCTAGAGCACACAGACAAGAATGGAGGCTAAGAGCTGCACCAGAAATTGAGACCTGAGCACTAACAACTGCTGCCAGCCACCGGTCACTGCTCACCTTGCCCACTTACCTTGACTGCTAAGAGCTGCCTTTAGTTCCTAAAAATAAAGACAAAGAACAATGCTGTAACACAGAGGCACCATTTTCGCTTCCCCCGCAAAGACAAACGGTGACTCACCTTCTCGGGGGGACCCTCTGCCACCGATTCCATCTGGCTGCATCTGAAAGAATGTAAGGACAAAAATCAGGGCACTGCAGGAGAACTTCACAGCTCCAGACATCCTGCATCAATCTACAAATCCCATCTAGAGTCCAAAGACGCCCTACATTACAAATTTCCAGGCCCCGGGACATGCCCCGCTATATACCTACACCAGGCTATGCAGCAGGGCAGAGCAGCTCCAGGCCAAACACCCAGACACCCGTGACACAGAACAAGACAAACAAGGGGACACAACGGGGGGAGAAAGCCCTGGGCGAGAAAAGAAGGCCCTCAGGGAGCCAGAGGCTGCCGAATGAGAGTACCTAGGTGAGACTGATGGCGGGCCTATAAGGCTCAGGGAACCCTGCAGGAAGGAAGAAGATGCTAACTGAATGACCTATTCCAAGCAACGCAGAGACGGATGCCCGAGAACCCTAGGGTCAGAATGCTCTACGGATCTTCGCATTGGTACCCGTCCTAATCTGCTAGGACGGATGGTTGCAGTGCACAGCTGTCGAGAACAGCTCAGAACAAGACCTCAAAAGACAGCTGACCGGATGCTGCGCCAATGCCCGCCCGGGCTCCCGAGTCAAAGGAAAGAAGGAATCGGCACTGGGCCGAGGAACACAGATGAGATCAGAGAGGCAAAGATGGACACCTGGGCTTCTGATAAGCCCCTCAAAGGACTAAGGCAAAAGACACAGAAGGCACGACGGACAAGTGACACACCGTGCACCGGCACTGCTCTGCCCTGAGCACTTCAGCACTGGGAGGCTTTTCCTTTATGTGGCCTAAGGGGCCACCCCCATCTCCAAAGCTGCCTCAGAAAGCCCTCCCAGCGCCTCGCTTTCATCCCCCTCTCAGCCTCCTAGCCCCCGACTTATCTCTCGGACGTCCGGGGTGAGAATCCACGTCGGCTGCGAAGGAAGGCCGCCTCGCCCGCTGGCAGTTTCCTTGAGTCACCGACCTGGGGCCCCTTGCTGAGCTGCAAGCAAGAACACCAAGGATAAATTTAACCTTAAATAGTATCTCCCAAATTCTCTGCAACAAGAAAACATACAAAACTGGACAAACCAAATAATTGCAACCTGTATAATGTAGTAAAAATAATGCAACTATCTATATGATAAGAACCTCACTAATTAACTGCAGGACACTACCTCAAACCCACCAAAACAGACACTACATACTCACGCTTATGAACTCCACCTCAGCAGAATTAACATCCGGCCCTCTACTTCTTTCTATGACGCATAAAAACCATGGTGAACCTTAAAAAAGCATATCATCTTAAAATATTAATATTTTATTCATATTTTTATGGTATAAAAACAGTTCTAAATAATCCAACAAGAAACATCAAAACTAATAAAAAAAAAAACACCAAATCCCAGGAAAAAAATATCCAACAACAAACTCAATCCAAAAAATACCTTATCAGCACCTGAACCTAGAACCATAACATTCAAGAAGTACACCATGTCCCTTATCATACATCAACTACGAACCAAATGAAACGATACAATCTATTCCTGAAAACCACCTCCAAACCACAACATCAAGGAACTTCGGATAATTAAAAGCCGCACTCCCGGCACGAAAGCGGCTCCTCCGGCAGGCAGAGGCGGCGCCGCGCCGGGAGACCCCCGCCCGCTGCCCCCTCTGCCCGGCGGGGCCGGCACCGGGCCCGGGGCGCCCCGGCGGCGCCCGAGCCCCGCGCCCGGAGCGGACGGGGCGGCCGGCACCGGCCGGCACCGGCGCAGCGCCGCGCCGCCTCTCCCGCCCGCCGGCCCGGCAAAGCTCCCCTCGGCTCCGCACGCCTCGCAGCGGCGCGGCTCTGGCGGTCCCGCGGCAGCCCGGCCGCGCCAAACTCCCCTTCCCCCTCAGCAGCTCCCCGGGCCATGCCAGCAGCGCCCGCGACAGAACCTTTGGTGCCGGCCCAGGGGCAGAAGAAGCGCCCTCCAACGCAGCGGCACACCCCGATTTCAACCCTTCAAACGCTGCGAGAGCTGCAGCTTCCTTCAGTTCAACCCCCGAAACCGACGCCACACTCAGGTGCTCGCCTCACTTCATCGAGGGCAAATAAATGTGTTCTCCCCTTCCATTTCATCCCCTAGAAGAGCAGAAAAGAAGGAGCTTTCCTCAAATGATGGTAAAAGGGGTATTTTTACCTCAATCCAAAACCTTTACAAGGAGGGACAACAGGGCAGCCCCCTCCATTTAAACCTAAGGGTGATGAAAATGGGGGAGGGGGGGGGCTATCCTCAAGGCAAAAGCCATCATACAACAACAGTATTTTCCCCCTTCCCTTTAAAACATAACATCCCTATCACCCCTGGGATACCCCAACACCCTGGAAAATGCAGGTTTTCCTTCAATCAATACCCTTAAAACCACAAGTGAACGGGAATCCCTCCCAGTTCAAACAGACAATAATGAAATAGAAGTTGCTTCCCCCACTTCGAATTTCTTTTGTCCTCATAACCCCCGTTTCTTGGGGTGGTTTTTTTTTTTTTTTTTTTTTTTTCCTTAGGAGAGCAACGGGGAGAGATTGGCAAGACGAAAATTGAAAGGGAAAGGAGAAAAGTCCCCACTACAAAGGCACACCGGCTCACCTGTTTGTCTGCCGCTTCCTGGCACAAAGGTTTGTTGCTCGGCACCTCCTTTGAGCAATGCTCCAGGCATCCAAGTGCGTAGCCAGATGATCCCCCAGACCCTGTCTCAAGCTCTCACCGTCTTTCCAAGGACAGCCCCGGGAGCCCCCCATAAACCCCTCTTCTCCGGCAGCTCCATGCAAAAGTGAGCAAAGGCAAACCCCCTAAAACAGCCCCCGGCAGGAGCCGCCCCCTCATCATCCTCACAGCTCACGCCTGGGGCTGCTCTGAGCCCTCAGCATCCTCACAGCTCACACCTGGCGCTGTTGCCACTCTGCCTCTCCCTCTCCAGCACACAGCCCACTTCTAACACACACAGACCAAAGAGAAATCCACTACAGGTGTTGGCTCTTCTTAGTCCATTGGTTAGACGATTTAAACTCATACATGCATTGATAGTCATTAAGGGAAAGCTTTCCAGTGGAGAAAATAGTCATTTTGGTAGCACACTTTGATACACCTTCAGAAAAAGCAGAATCAGCACCAGCTCCTAAGACTCCTGCTGAGGAACCCAGCCCTCCTTAGGACACCCAAAGCAGCAGACCTCGAAAAAGGAGGGGAAAAGTCAAGCTTGGAGTGGAAAAAGTACACCAGCTTTAAAAATGCCTGCACACAGCAATAGTGGGAACCAGTCACATTTCTTTTTTCCTTGCTTTCTGTGATGACATAAATATGAAGTAAAAACACGTAAAACAAAAGGCAGAGCTAGGATTTTACAGGTCTTCATTTGGCAGTCTGGATGACAAACACCTCTTCCGGGACTGCGACACGTTTTGGGGACTGGCAGAGAATGGAGGCAAAAGGTGCCACAGAGCACTTTCTATTGCCTTCAGCCCCTGAAGGTGTTCTGATGGTTTCAGGGCACTTGCTTGGTTCATTCCTAGATCAAAACCTTATGGCATTATTTTCAAGACTACTACCCATCCCCAGTCAGAGTTTCTTACATTCCTGGATACAAATGAGTGGGTAGAGAGAGGGTTTCTTTCCAAATGAATTCAGAGACAAATTCCTATTCTTACCAATAGCTACAAAAACGAAACACTTGACGGGATTTAGTATTCTACACACACCCCTCCCCGTGCATTTTGGGGCAGCTTTGGGTCCCTCTGGGGGACGGCACCCAGCGTGACCCCCCCTCGTTCGCCACCCACCTGCTCCTCCACCGCAGTGTGCCTCCCTCTCCGAGGGACCTTGGGGCGCCCCAAAGGACATCAGAGCCCCGCGTCTTCGCCCCCTTTTCCTGGCCCCCAAAGAAGGCACAGAACGAGTCCAACTGCCCTGCAGAGCAGCCCAGCACTTCCTTCAATCCCTCTCCACGTGTCCATCCCCCCCGAAAGGGACTCTGCCGCAACAAGAAAGCCCCCCGAAGGGTTGAAGCTCCTGCCCAGCCTCGCTGTCACAGGCGAGGGGCAGAAAGAGGGAGTGGCAGAGACGGCGGGGACGCGGCACGGACGGCACGGCACAGAGCGGGGGCCGCTCTCGGCGCGATGCCGGGAAAGCCCCGGGTCCGGCAGTGCCGGGCGGCGTTTGGCCGGCACGGGGGGATCCGCCGAGAGCCTCCGGCCCCGTGCGGGGACTCCTGCCAGGGCCCAGGGGCGCCGCGCCGGGGGGGTCTGCGGACAGAGAACAGGAATACGGGGAGAAAGAAGGAAGAAGGAGAGGCAGAGAGAGGGACAAGAGGGGGAGCCTCACAGAGCGCCCGCCGGGCTGCAGCCCGAGCCCGCCCCGGCCTGCTCGGGATGCCGCGCTCGGCGGAGCTCGGCTCGCTTCGGCTGAACTCGGCTCGGCTCGGCTCGCCTCGGCTTTTAGCCGCTAGACTCGGCTGGATTCGCCTCTTCGGCGCAGCTCGGCTCGGCTCGGCTGAACTCGGAGCCTCTCGGCTCGGCTCGGCTCGGCTCCCTTCGGCTCCCCGCCGCCGCCGCCTCCCGTTTCGCGCGCACAGCTCGGTGCTCGCCCGCTGCCGAGCCCCGCGGGCGGCCCGGCCCGGCCCGGCCCGGCCGTCGCTCGGAACCCACCCCCCCAACCCCCCACCGCAAGATTAGACCATGCAGGGTTTCTGTGTTAAACCCTTTTTGTCCTATAAGGAGAGAACTTCTCTCTACCTCCTTCGTCTCCTCATTTTTCGTCTTGGATTGCAAAATCAGAGTTACAAAAACCTCGTCAAGTACAAGACTTAGTAAGTAGTCCAGAAGGTAGTCCCGTCAATTGCATAACCTAAAGAAAACCTTATACTTACGGTTCCACAAAAAAGAAATCGGACCAGAGTCCTACTCACTGTGTCAAACCTTATTTAAAACACACAAAACCCCCAAAAGAAATAGTTCCACAACCAAAACAAAACCTACAAGTAACACCAACCAGAACCACACCTCCAAATACGCTGCTTATCAGCCACCAATCCTAAAAACCTATTTTCTACACACCTTGGTAGTACAGCTCTTCACAACTAACCTCATCCTTTACAAACACTAAATCGCAAACCAAAAAACTTACACGTGACGTCAACTCTTCAAAGAGCATTTAGACACTCATACCCAAAATGACAGTTCAACCACCAAAAGTAAAATTACCGAGATCATTACAAATAAATACCTGTCTAATATTTAGTTACAAAACAACCCCAAAACCACACAAAACCACAAAGAAGTTACCTCAAAACATCAAACCTACCTACCATTTAAAACAATTAACCCTACCAAGACCAAACATAACAAGAATACATTAAAAAAAACAAACAAAAAAACAAACAAACAAAAAAAAAAAAAAACCAAAAAAAACCACCCAACCACCAACCAAAAATACCCAATGACTCCAACACAAATTGACTTCTCATTATCAAAATAGTATGACCTTTTAATAACCTAATTCTATTGTTTCTACATCTCTTTTAACACCTAAAAGAACTACAACTCACACTTGAACCACAGTAAATAAACTTACTTATTAACTAACCAAATGAAACAATAACACATCTGTACCTTTACATAAATTGCTGCCAAATATAAACATCTTTAAACATACTACTTTGCCAAATAAAACAACTGTTAATTTTTTATTCTTAACACACAATCATAAATAGAAAACATGTTTTAAAGTATACAAATCGAGAAATCACAAGAAATCAATTTACAAAAACATTACAAAATGGTTTTAGAAATTAATCAATTACGCAGAAATAAAAAATAAGCCCATCATATTTTCAAAAATTAAAACATCACTAAATAACTTAAATCATTATTAAAAACTAAAAGACTCATTTTATTAATAACTATAATTATTACTTTCCATCTCCCCTACCTACTTCATTTTTTACATGGAACTCTACAAAAATCCTTAACAAGTATATTTATAACTTAAATTCAAAAACATATATATATATATATATATAAAAACATACTTAACAAATAATCCACATACCAAACATCTAAACGAATAAAAAAAAACCCTAATAAAATACTAAGATATTCATAACAAAAAAAGCCAAACTCATTAACATAAAAACCAATATAAACACATGGAAATACCTACAATTAA
The DNA here is from genome assembly GCF_031753505.1 of Anomalospiza imberbis. Taxonomy (NCBI): domain Eukaryota; kingdom Metazoa; phylum Chordata; class Aves; order Passeriformes; family Viduidae; genus Anomalospiza; species Anomalospiza imberbis. Next base: position 46,389 of record NW_027099826.1, on the reverse strand, counting down.
AAAATACATACCTGAATAAACAATATTCGTACCTTAATAATTCACTATAAACTCTTACCAATTAATGACTAACATTAATTACTTGATACCAATAAAATACAAGGAACTGTTACTTTACCCAATAAATGTAATAAACTATTATAATGTAACTAATAACTTTAAATCACACTTTATTAAAAATATAAAACATTAAAGCAAGGCATCCTAAAAAAAAATCCCGTCATTATCACTACACAGAAAAAAAAAAAAAAAAATCTACAAATATCTATATACAGGTAGATAGATAATATATCCATCTCAACAGCACTGTCTGGGATTGATTCTTCTTTTCTCTCTTGACTCCTAAATTTATTAGCCATAGAGTATAGAGTAAGGAAATCATTTTATTTATCACCTTGTTCTCCAGAAACCTGAAAAACAAAATAAAACAAAACAAAAACAAAGGAAAAAAAAAAAACACCCAACCACCAACCAAAAATACCCAATGACTCCAACACAAATTGACTTCTCATTATCAAAATAGTATGACCTTTTAATAACCTAATTCTATTGTTTCTACATCTCTTTTAACACCTAAGAGAACTACAACTCACACTTGAACCACAGTAAATAAACTTACTTATTAACTAACCAAATGAAACAATAACACATCTGTACCTTTACATAAATTGCTGCCAAATATAAACATCTTTAAACATACTACTTTGCCAAATAAAACAACTGTTAATTTTTTATTCTTAACACACAATCATAAATAGAAAACATGTTTTAAAGCATACAAATCGACGAAATCACAAGAAATCATTTTACAAAAACATTACAAAATGGTTTTAGAAATTAATCAATTACGCAGAAATAAAAAATAAGCCCATCATATTTTCAAAAATTAAAACATCACTAAATAACTTAAATCATTATTAAAAACTAAAAGACTCATTTTATTATTAACTATAATTATTACTTTCCATCTCCCCTACCTACTTCATTTTTTACATGGAACTCTACAAAAATCCTTAACAAGTATATTTATAACTTAAATTCAAAAACATATCTATATATATATATAAAAAAAAACATACTTAACAAATAATCCACATACCAAACATCTAAACGAATAAAAAAAAACCCTAATAAAATACTAAGATATTCATAACAAAAAAAGCCAAACTCATTAACATAAAAACCAATATAAACACATGAAAATACCTACAATTAAAAAATACATACCTGAATAAACAATATTCGTACCTTAATAATTCACTATAAACTCTTACCAATTAATGACTAACATTAATTACTTGATACCAATAAAATACAAGGAACTGTTACTTTACCCAATAAATGTAATAAACTATTATAATATAACTAATAACTTTAAATCACACTTTATGAAAAATATAAAACATTAAAGCAAGGTATCCTAACAAAAAAAATCCCGTTATTATCACTACACAGAAAAAAAATTAAAAAAAAATATATATATATCTACAAATATCTATATACAGGTAGATAGATAGATATATCCATCTCAACAGCACTGTCTGGGATTGATTCTTGTTTTCTCTCTTGTCTCCTAAATTTATTAGCCATAGAGTATGGAGTAAGGAAATCATTTTATTTATCACCTTGTTCTCCAGAAACCTGAAAAACCAAATAAAACAAAACAAAAACAAAGGGAAAAAAAAGAAAAAAAAAAAGAAAACCACATTTGAAAGGCAGATCCTCACCAGCAGCTGGTCCATCTCCTACAGGGGACCATATTCTAGTGCACTTTTGGTGCACTTGCCTGAACTTGGCGTGGCAGAAGAGATTATTTTTGTGAGGGAGAGAGGCGAGGGGAGGAGAAAGAATGTTCTAGACAGCTCAAATCCATTACTGTGCCACTTCCTGTGCAGCAGGTCCTGTGACAGGATGGGAACTGAGGGTGCTTGAAATTTAAAAGGTAAAGACACCAGCACAAGGTGTCACTTTGCTTTTTAAGGAAGTGGTTTCCAAGTCACAAAGCTTCCCCCCCCCAGCCCCTCCTCCTACCACAACCTGAAAGCGTCTTGATTCTGTTTTCAAAACCACAAGGGACACCTCAGCGTTCAGCAAGTTCTGCCAGTGCAGCCCTTGGTGCCCCCGCCTCCCTGCCTGTCACCCTTGCTTTCATCCTCAGCCACGTCATTCTTCCACTGGGGACGGGAAATTGTTCCCATTTCTCCTGTCCTCCTCCGGTTACCTTTTCTCTAAGCTGTGCGGGACCCAGGCGAGGAGGCTGCGATCCTCTAGCAGCTCATAGGCAGCTCTGGTGACACGGGCAGCACTCTGTAATATCTCCAGAATGCGACTCTGAAACAGAAAATGCAGCGTGTTCTTTTACAGCCAAGACCTAATTCTCTAACTTAAAATGAGCAATTCGGCTGGTACCTGATCAACGCCCCAGGTAAAACGAACACCACTTGTTCTCAGCAAGTCCAGAGAAGGAAAGACATTCTCCCTTCAAAGCTTCACACCACAGGTGCTGCGCTGACAAGAAGTATTCAAGTAGCAAGACAATTTTCTCCTTTGCCCAAGGTTTTGGTACTTGAAATACCCAGGGTGGGTGCTCCCAAACCTGAGAGCTCCTGGCCCCTGAGTTTCCCTCCTGCTGAAGCACCGTTCAGGTAACAAATGTGCTGGCCGGGGAATAGAGACCCCAAAAAGAAAAGGCCCCGACTGCAGGAGCAAAACCACGGCACCCACGTGAGGCTCCTTGATGGCAGGAAGCTGTTCCAGTTTCAGGGCATAAGGATGGGACTGGTTTAGACACAAGCAACTCTTTCCCCCTCCCCACATACACCTAACCGGCAAGGAACAGATTTTCAAGAGGACCAAGGCAGAATCGGCTGTTCCTTTCTCTGTGGTACTTGAGATCTTGAAGCCCCACAAGCTTGTTGTGGTTTGGGGGTAGTTGGGAACTGCTCTTTTTGAACTCTTACCTGGGAGCCCTCGTCACACAAAGGACTGCTGAAAAGGGAAAAGAATCACCCGGAAAATCCTCTGGTAGACGTGAAGCTCATAGCAGTGTTTGCCACACAGCCCCTCCCCAGGAAACCTGAGCATCCACTCACGCTCTGCTTTGTGCTGGAAGCCACAAAGAAAAATACCACCGTCAGACATTCAGACATTTCCAAAGAATACCAGCCCCTAAGAGCAACAAAACCCCGCTTCCCTCTGACTGCCAGCTCAGGGCTTCCCCGAGCTGGTTCTGGACTTCTGCATTTCCATTCCTATCAAATTTAATCGCTGACGTCCCGTGGGAGCAGTCAGTCTGCAGCCCAAACATGCAGTGGAAATGGAGTTTTAGAAGTTGCTGTTTCTAAAACACTTCCGTTGAACTCAAAGTTACTAATCTGAACTCAAAGTTACTAATCTGAACTCAAAGAGGAATTGCAGCTAGCCGGGGCAGAACAGTCTTTGCTTGTGCTCACAGAGCATACACAGCACAGCTCGTTGCGCCTTAGTACGGAGAAAGCAACAAAAACCCCAGAGAATTGACATTTTTAATTGCAATACGAAACATAAGAAAGGTGCTTCTAATTAACTGCCTGTGGGAGAATGAGGTTTCCTTGTATTTGTACGGCTGCTTTTAACACGTTTCTGAAGAATTCCTGGATTGCCTAAAATGGGACTCTTACCTCAAAACCAAAACTGGAGAAAAGCTGGAGGAAAGCCGGTATTCCGGCTCAGGTCCAAATACTGGTGTGACAGAAGGAATCTCTTCACCTTCATGTACATGTGCTCCTCTGTAAAGAGAAAAAGCTGGCACCGTGGAGGAGGACAGTGCTCCCAATCCACAAGCACGGGCGACAATTTGTGGAAGCCGCAGCGAGCGTGCAGGGCTCCCAGCGGGCAGAGCAGCCTGGGGGCGCCGTCCGGATCAAAACACCCAGAAACCTGCGAGAAAGAAACGGAACGGAAGCCGGCTAAAAGCCGTCCCTGCGCCGATGACTCCTTCCAGCAACTTGCTCTCGAGGAGGCAGGGATTGATTCGCTACTCACCAGCCCATCTGGCCACGGCACGGGCAACACCGTAAAAAATCCCGCGCGGGCGGCGCCGGCGTCAGGGTGGGGAGCAGGAGGCAGAGCGGGATCCTGGTTTTTCCCGCCGTTTTTGCCGCCCAGTTGGGAAGGTCAAGCGAGTCCGCGACATGCCGCTCCCAAGATGGCGGCAGCGAGGGGCCGTCGGCGGAGAGAGGCGTTTTTGCCGATGCCTGTCGGCCCCCGCCGAAAAATCCGCACGCCGGCGCTGCTGCTGACCCCACAGCCCTCGTGCACGGCCCTGGAATCGCCGCGGAAAATCCCGCCGGGGCGCCGCGGCGTCGGGGTTTTTGCGCAGGCAGCACTGTAGACCGACCGGGGCTCCTCGATTTTCCCGCCCTTTTTGCCGCCATCATGAGAAGGTCAAGTGAGTCCGCGACACTCCGGCCGAGCCACTCCCAAGATGGCGGCCGCTGCAGCGCCTCCGCGGGGGGCTGCAGTACCGCGCTCTGGCCACAAGGAGGCGGCACTGCCGCTCGCCTTGGGGACGCACGGGAAAAAAAACCAAAAACCAAAAAAACAAAAAAAAAAAAACAAAAAAAAAAAAAAAAAAAAACCAACAAAAACCCCCTGCCTTTAACCCAATAAGAACCCAAATTAAAAAAAAAACAAACTTCTCTTGTAAACTATATTTCAATCTATTTTATTTTTATACTTTTCATGTTTATATCCACATTTTGATTTAGAGTGTATATGGATGTATAATCATAACATTTATTCCTATTACTTATATTTTATTATATTTTATATTTTTACACATATCTCAATATATTGATGATATATTTCTACATGCAGATTGATATTTCTAAAAGGTTTATACTGTTTATAATAAAACCCTTCCTCTACCCAAGTAAAAAAAAAAAAAAAAATCCTTTCTTTTAAACCGTGTTGAATTTTTAAAAATTTATATTTTTCGCACTTATATTCAAATTTACATTTTAAATGTAGAGTGATGTATGGTGTTACTTATATTCTATTTCTTCCTATTACTTATTTTTATTTCTATATTATATTTTACAGATATCTTTATACATCGATTATATATTATCTGTATTTAGAATTATATCAAAATAAAATGTATATACATCTTTTTCTTTTCAAGAAAATTCCTGCCTTTAAGCAAACGAAACCTTAAAAAAGCCCTTTCTTCAAACGATCTTTAAATATTTACATATTTTCATAATTTTATTCACATTTGCATTTAGAGTGTATATTGACGTATTATATTAAAAAGATGTAATCTATATAATAATGCAACAAGATAGATAAATTATTATTTCTATTTTACGTCATCTATACGCCCATACATATATTTACTTACTTTTTAATTTTTATATAGATCTTAACGTATGTATGATGTATTTCTATACATAGACTTCTAGCTTTATTTTATAATTTTTGTAATAAAAACCCTGCCTACTACCAAATTAAATGAAACAAATTTATTTTAAACTATATTTGAATATTTCAGTATTTATGGTTTTGATATTTACGTTTATAAGAGCGTGTATATTGTATTACAATAAATTTTATATATACAATAAATACAAAATATTTTGTATTTAGACATAAAATATATTTGGATTATACTGTGTTATTATGAGACATACACAGTATTATATGCATTGTATTGATTTCTATGATTTTGGGGTTTTTTTGTACTTTATATTTCTATATATCTACACATATTAATGATACATTTTATGTTGATATTTTATATGGATTTAGTTTATAGCTATCATCTATGTTTACATGTATTTACACAAACATATAAAACACTCTCTATCAAACATCATAACATCTTGTGGTAAGAGATTATTTATGTTACATGTTCTCTTGATATGTATTCTCTTTGTATTTAAAACTGGAATTTTATATTCCCATTTTTATATTTCTGGATTTGTTTTCTTTCATTATAGTTATAATTTTGCATTTAAAATCCAATTCCTGAAACTAAAATGCCAATACAAACAGCATCCAATTCCCACCAATGCCGTCCAAAAATGCTAGAACGGCTCCACCGGCCAACCAACCACCAGCAAAAAAACCCCACATTACACTCTTTTCGCTAACAATTCTTATCACATCACACGAATGAAACAAAAATTTGTTCAAGCTCTATAGAAACCCACACAGCAAATCACAAAGACCACCAAAAAGAAGAAAAAAAAAAAACAAAAAACAAACCAAACCCAACTAACATACTAAACTCCAAACCCTACAGCAGACCCTGAACGTTACTAAAACCCAAAAATAGAACCAAAACTCTACCTCTACGCTAACTCATAAAGAGAACCCAATACTCTATAAAATTAACTAAAAAAACCCACCAAACTCATTACCGATATAAAAAAATCTAAACCACAGAGAAACAAACAAATCACCACCCAAATAAAATAACTGCCTTTAAAAAATCTAGCATATAAATACCCATGTTCCCAAAAATAAAACGAATAAAAAACTGCAACCAAATAGATCAAACTACAAAAAAAAACAAAAAAAAACCAAAAACCCAACAACTTAAATTAACAACAGCAAAAGTATTCCTAACTCAATAAACCCATAACGCCTCAAACCATCAAAACCAAAATACTACCTAGAAATAAACACGAAGCCAAAAGATAAGTGTAACCGTAAACAATATCTCCCAAATTCTCTGCAACAATAAAACATACACGACAATCAAAAAACCAAATGAATAAAACCTCTATAATACACTAAACAATAATGCAATCATCAATATTATAAAAACCTCACTAATGAACTACAGGACACTACCTCAAACCCACCAAAACAAACACTACAGCCTCTACGGCAAAAAAAGTCACCACAACCGAATTAAAAACCTACCCTCTACTTCATGCTACGACCCATAAAAACCACTGTAAACCTTAAAAAATATAATTTTAAATTATAATTTTTATCCAACCAACCAACCAACCAAACAAACAAAAAAAAACCCCAACCAAAATCCCACAAAAAAAAAAAAAAAAAAAAAAAAAAAATCCAACAACAAAGCTCAATCGAAAAAACCCCTTGTCATCAGCACCTGAACCAAGAACCATGACATTCGAGAAGTACACCGTGTCCATTAGCATACACCTACTACGAACCAAACGAAACGATACAATCAATTCCTAAAAACCACCTCAAAACCGCCCCATCAAGGAACTTGGGAACATTGAAAGCCGCGCTCCCGGCACGAAAGCGGCTCCTCCGGCAGGCAGAGGCGGCGCCGCGCCGGGAGACCCCCGCCCGCTGCCCCCTCTGCCCGGCGGGGCCGGCACCGGGCCCGGGGCGCCCCGGCGGCGCCCGAGCCCCGCGCCCGGAGCGGACGGGGCGGCCGGCACCGGCCGGCACCGGCGCAGCGCCGCGCCGCCTCTCCCGCCCGCCGGCCCGGCAAAGCTCCCCTCGGCTCCGCACGCCTCGCAGCGGCGCGGCTCTGGCGGTCCCGCGGCAGCCCGGCCGCGCCAAACTCCCCTTCCCCCTCAGCAGCTCCCCGGGCCATGCCAGCAGCGCCCGCCACAGAACCTTTGGTGCCGGCCCAGGGGCAGAAGAAGCGCCCTCCAAGGCAGCGGCACACCCCGATTTCAACCCTTCAAACGCTGCGAGAGCTGCAGCTTCCTTCAGTTCAACCCCCGAAACCGACGCCACACTCAGGTGCTCGCCTCACTTCATCGAGGGCAAATAAATGTGTTCTCCCCTTCCATTTCGTCCCCTAGAAGAGCAGAAAAGAAGGGGCTTTCCTCAAATGAAATCCCTCAGATTGTGGGAATCTTTAAAATCAGAGGGTTTGGGGAAAGCTGCAAAAAAAAGGCAGGCCTCACAAACAGCACAACTGCGGGTAGAGCTAAGCACTAGACATCAGATTTGTCAGCAGACAAATTATACAAGAAGTAGCAGTTAACTACAACTAGAGCAATGGTCTGTGTATTAACGCCCCTCTAGAACAACTCCCTAAGCTACAGAAAAGTACATCTAGCGAGACACTAGGAAGTTCTAAGCTTGAGAATGGAGCCCCGTGCATTGTGTTTTAAGGCTTACAAGCAGGTATTGCACTCGAAATAAGCGAGCATTGTTTTAAAAAGCAAAGGTACGTGTGCTTACAGGGGTTAGACAGAACTACTGTCAATATGCTTGTGCTTCGTGTGACCGGTCCAAAAACTTTCCAGTAAATTCTAACATTAGGTTCTTGGTCTGCTGGCGGGGATGTGAGCTGCTGGCATCTTCCCACTGTCATAAGCATGTCATGAGAGTGATGCGAGAAAATTAAACAGCTCGAGACGCCTTCCTCAGCAGTCCCGCCCCGTTCGTGATTTCTACATAGACCCCCGGCCGGCGAGACAAATGATGGGAAAGGGGGATTTTACCTCAAGCCAAACCCTTTAAAAGGAGGGACAACAGGGCTGCCCCCTCCATTTAAACCTAAGGGTGATGAAAATGGAGGGGGGGGTTAACCTCAAATCGAACCCATCAAACGACAACAATATTTTCCCCCTTCCATTTAAAATAGAACCCAGGGGTTCCCTGCCACCCCTGGGATACCCCTAACACCCTGGAAAAGGCAGGTTTGCCTTCAGCCAATACCCTCAAAACCACAAGCGAAGAGGGATTGCCCACCTGTTCAGACAGGGTCAATAATGGAAAAGAAGTCGCTACCTTCAATTTGAATTGCTTTTGGCCTCAAAATCCTTTTTTTTTTTTTTTTTTTTTTTTTTTTCCCCTGGGAGCACCGTGGAGGGATTGGCAAGATGAAATTTAAAAGGGAAAGGAGAAATGTCCCCGCTACAAATACACATGGGCTCACCTGTTTGGCTGCTGCTTCTTCCCGGCACAAAGGTTTGTCCCTCGGCACCTCCTTGGAGCAATGCTCCAGGTATCCAAGTGACCCCCCAGACCCTGCTGTCTCAAGCTCTCACCGTCCTTCCAAGGACAGCCCCGGGAGCCCCCCAAAAGCTCCTCTTCTCCGGCAGCTCCATGCCAAAGTGAGCTGAGGCAAACCCCCTTAAAAGAGCCCCCGGCAGGAGCCGGCCCCTCCTCATCCTCACAGCTCACACCTGGGGCTGCTCGGGGTTTCTTTCCAAATGAATTCAGAGACAAATTCCTATTCTTACCAATAGCTACAAAAACGAAACACTTGACGGGATTTAGTATTCTACACACACCCCTCCCCGTGCATTTTGGGGCAGCTTTGGGTCCCTCTGGGGGACGGCACCCAGCGTGACCCCCCCTCGTTCGCCACCCACCTGCTCCTCCACCGCAGTGTGCCTCCCTCTCCGAGGGACCTTGGGGCGCCCCAAAGGACATCAGAGCCCCGCGTCTTCGCCCCCTTTTCCTGGCCCCCAAAGAAGGCACAGAACGAGTCCAACTGCCCTGCAGAGCAGCCCAGCACTTCCTTCAATCCCTCTCCACGTGTCCATCCCCCCCGAAAGGGACTCTGCCGCAACAAGAAAGCCCCCCGAAGGGTTGAAGCTCCTGCCCAGCCTCGCTGTCACAGGCGAGGGGCAGAAAGAGGGAGTGGCAGAGACGGCGGGGACGCGGCACGGACGGCACGGCACAGAGCGGGGGCCGCTCTCGGCGCGATGCCGGGAAAGCCCCGGGTCCGGCAGTGCCGGGCGGCGTTTGGCCGGCACGGGGGGATCCGCCGAGAGCCTCCGGCCCCGTGCGGGGACTCCTGCCAGGGCCCAGGGGCGCCGCGCCGGGGGGGTCTGCGGACAGAGAACAGGAATACGGGGAGAAAGAAGGAAGAAGGAGAGGCAGAGAGAGGGACAAGAGGGGGAGCCTCACAGAGCGCCCGCCGGGCTGCAGCCCGAGCCCGCCCCGGCCTGCTCGGGATGCCGCGCTCGGCGGAGCTCGGCTCGCTTCGGCTGAACTCGGCTCGGCTCGGCTCGCCTCGGCTTTTAGCCGCTAGACTCGGCTGGATTCGCCTCTTCGGCGCAGCTCGGCTCGGCTCGGCTGAACTCGGAGCCTCTCGGCTCGGCTCGGCTCGGCTCCCTTCGGCCCAGCTCGGCTCCCTTCGGCTCCCCGCCGCCGCCGCCTCCCGTTTCGCGCGCACAGCTCGGTGCTCGCCCGCTGCCGAGCCCCGCGGGCGGCCCGGCCCGGCCCGGCCCGGCCGTCGCTCGGAACCCACCCCCCCAACCCCCCACCGCAAGATTAGACCATGCAGGGTTTCTGTGTTAAACCCTTTTTGTCCTATAAGGAGAGAACTTCTCTCTACCTCCTTCGTCTCCTCATTTTTCGTCTTGGATTGCAAAATCAGAGTTACAAAAACCTCGTCAAGTACAAGACTTAGTAAGTAGTCCAGAAGGTAGTCCCGTCAATTGCATAACCTAAAGAAAACCTTATACTTACGGTTCCACAAAAAAGAAATCGGACCAGAGTCCTACTCACTGTGTCAAACCTTATTTAAAACACACAAAACCCCCAAAAGAAATAGTTCCACAACCAAAACAAAACCTACAAGTAACACCAACCAGAACCACACCTCCAAATACGCTGCTTATCAGCCACCAATCCTAAAAACCTATTTTCTACACACCTTGGTAGTACAGCTCTTCACAACTAACCTCATCCTTTACAAACACTAAATCGCAAACCAAAAAACTTACACGTGACGTCAACTCTTCAAAGAGCATTTAGACACTCATACCCCAAATGACAGTTCAACCACCAAAAGTAAAATTACCGAGATCATTACAAATAAATACCTGTCTAATATTTAGTTACAAAACAACCCCAAAACCACACAAAACCACAAAGAAGTTACCTCAAAACATCAAACCTACCTACCATTTAAAACAATTAACCCTACCAAGACCAAACATAACAAGAATACATTAAAAAAAACAAACAAAAAAACAAACAAACAAAAAAAAAAAAAAACAAAAAAAACCACCCAACCACCAACCAAAAATACCCAATGACTCCAACACAAATTGACTTCTCATTATCAAAATAGTATGACCTTTTAATAACCTAATTCTATTGTTTCTACATCTCTTTTAACACCTAAAAGAACTACAACTCACACTTGAACCACAGTAAATAAACTTACTTATTAACTAACCAAATGAAACAATAACACATCTGTACCTTTACATAAATTGCTGCCAAATATAAACATCTTTAAACATACTACTTTGCCAAATAAAACAACTGTTAATTTTTTATTCTTAACACACAATCATAAATAGAAAACATGTTTTAAAGTATACAAATCGAGAAATCACAAGAAATCAATTTACAAAAACATTACAAAATGGTTTTAGAAATTAATCAATTACGCAGAAATAAAAAATAAGCCCATCATATTTTCAAAAATTAAAACATCACTAAATAACTTAAATCATTATTAAAAACTAAAAGACTCATTTTATTAATAACTATAATTATTACTTTCCATCTCCCCTACCTACTTCATTTTTTACATGGAACTCTACAAAAATCCTTAACAAGTATATTTATAACTTAAATTCAAAAACATATATATATATATATAAAAACATACTTAACAAATAATCCACATACCAAACATCTAAACGAATAAAAAAAAACCCTAATAAAATACTAAGATATTCATAACAAAAAAAGCCAAACTCATTAACATAAAAACCAATATAAACACATGGAAATACCTACAATTAAAAAATACATACCTGAATAAACAATATTCGTACCTTAATAATTCACTATAAACTCTTACCAATTAATGACTAACATTAATTACTTGATACCAATAAAATACAAGGAACTGTTACTTTACCCAATAAATGTAATAAACTATTATAATGTAACTAATAACTTTAAATCACACTTTATTAAAAATATAAAACATTAAAGCAAGGCATCCTAAAAAAAAATCCCGTTATTATCACTACACAGAAAAAAAAAAAAAAAAAATCTACAAATATCTATATACAGGTAGATAGATAATATATCCATCTCAACAGCACTGTCTGGGATTGATTCTTCTTTTCTCTCTTGACTCCTAAATTTATTAGCCATAGAGTATGGAGTAAGGAAATCATTTTATTTATCACCTTGTTCTCCAGAAACCTGAAAAACAAAATAAAACAAAACAAAAACAAAGGGAAAAAAAAAAACACCCAACCACCAACCAAAAATACCCAATGACTCCAACACAAATTGACTTCTCATTATCAAAATAGTATGACCTTTTAATAACCTAATTCTATTGTTTCTACATCTCTTTTAACACCTAAAAGAACTACAACTCACACTTGAACCACAGTAAATAAACTTACTTATTAACTAACCAAATGAAACAATAACACATCTGTACCTTTACATAAATTGCTGCCAAATATAAACATCTTTAAACATACTACTTTGCCAAATAAAACAACTGTTAATTTTTTATTCTTAACACACAATCATAAATAGAAAACATGTTTTAAAGTATACAAATCGAGAAATCACAAGAAATCAATTTACAAAAACATTACAAAATGGTTTTAGAAATTAATCAATTACGCAGAAATAAAAAATAAGCCCATCATATTTTCAAAAATTAAAACATCACTAAATAACTTAAATCATTATTAAAAACTAAAAGACTCATTTTATTATTAACTATAATTATTACTTTCCATCTCCCCTACCTACTTCATTTTTTACATGGAACTCTACAAAAATCCTTAACAAGTATATTTATAACTTAAATTCAAAAACATATATATATATATATATATATAAAAAAAACATACTTAACAAATAATCCACATACCAAACATCTAAACGAATAAAAAAAAACCCTAATAAAATACTAAGATATTCATAACAAAAAAAGCCAAACTCATTAACATAAAAACCAATATAAACACATGAAAATACCTACAATTAAAAAATACATACCTGAATAAACAATTTTCGTACCTTAATAATTCACGATAAACTCTTACCAATTAATGACTAACATTAATTACTTGATACCAATAAAATACAAGGAACTGTTACTTTACCCAATAAATGTAATAAACTATTATAATATAACTAATAACTTTAAATCACACTTTATGAAAAATATAAAACATTAAAGCAAGGTATCCTAACAAAAAAAATCCCGTTATTATCACTACACAGAAAAAAAATTAAAAAAAAATATATATATATCTACAAATATCTATATACAGGTAGATAGATAGATATATCCATCTCAACAGCACTGTCTGGGATTGATTCTTGTTTTCTCTCTTGTCTCCTAAATTTATTAGCCATAGAGTATGGAGTAAGGAAATCATTTTATTTATCACCTTGTTCTCCAGAAACCTGAAAAACCAAATAAAACAAAACAAAAACAAAGGGAAAAAAAAGAAAAAAAAAAAGAAAACCACATTTGAAAGGCAGATCCTCACCAGCAGCTGGTCCATCTCCTACAGGGGACCATATTCTAGTGCACTTTTGGTGCACTTGCCTGAACTTGGCGTGGCAGAAGAGATTATTTTTGTGAGGGAGAGAGGCGAGGGGAGGAGAAAGAATGTTCTAGACAGCTCAAATCCATTACTGTGCCACTTCCTGTGCAGCAGGTCCTGTGACAGGATGGGAACTGAGGGTGCTTGAAATTTAAAAGGTAAAGACACCAGCACAAGGTGTCACTTTGCTTTTTAAGGAAGTGGTTTCCAAGTCACAAAGCTTCCCCCCCCCAGCCCCTCCTCCTACCACAACCTGAAAGCGTCTTGATTCTGTTTTCAAAACCACAAGGGACACCTCAGCGTTCAGCAAGTTCTGCCAGGGCAGCCCTTGGTGCCCCCGCCTCCCTGCCTGTCACCCTTGCTTTCATCCTCAGCCACGTCATTCTTCCACCGGGGACGGGAAATTGTTCCCATTTCTCCTGTCCTCCTCCGGTTACCTTTTCTCTAAGCTGTGCGGGACCCAGGCGAGGAGGCTGCGATCCTCTAGCAGCTCATAGGCAGCTCTGGTGACACGGGCAGCACTCTGTAATATCTCCAGAATGCGACTCTGAAACAGAAAATGCAGCGTGTTCTTTTACAGCCAAGACCTAATTCTCTAACTTAAAATGAGCAATTCGGCTGGTACCTGATCAACGCCCCAGGTAAAACGAACACCACTTGTTCTCAGCAAGTCCAGAGAAGGAAAGACATTCTCCCTTCAAAGCTTCACACCACAGGTGCTGCGCTGACAAGAAGTATTCAAGTAGCAAGACAATTTTCTCCTTTGCCCAAGGTTTTGGTACTTGAAATACCCAGGGTGGGTGCTCCCAAACCTGAGAGCTCCTGGCCCCTGAGTTTCCCTCCTGCTGAAGCACCGTTCAGGTAACAAATGTGCTGGCCGGGGAATAGAGACCCCAAAAAGAAAAGGCCCCGACTGCAGGAGCAAAACCACGGCACCCACGTGAGGCTCCTTGATGGCAGGAAGCTGTTCCAGTTTCAGGGCATAAGGATGGGACTGGTTTAGACACAAGCAACTCTTTCCCCCTCCCCACATACACCTAACCGGCAAGGAACAGATTTTCAAGAGGACCAAGGCAGAATCGGCTGTTCCTTTCTCTGTGGTACTTGAGATCTTGAAGCCCCACAAGCTTGTTGTGGTTTGGGGGTAGTTGGGAACTGCTCTTTTTGAACTCTTACCTGGGAGCCCTCGTCACACAAAGGACTGCTGAAAAGGGAAAAGAATCACCCGGAAAATCCTCTGGTAGACGTGAAGCTCATAGCAGTGTTTGCCACACAGCCCCTCCCCAGGAAACCTGAGCATCCACTCACGCTCTGCTTTGTGCTGGAAGCCACAAAGAAAAATACCACCGTCAGACATTCAGACATTTCCAAAGAATACCAGCCCCTAAGAGCAACAAAACCCCGCTTCCCTCTGACTGCCAGCTCAGGGCTTCCCCGAGCTGGTTCTGGACTTCTGCATTTCCATTCCTATCAAATTTAATCGCTGACGTCCCGTGGGAGCAGTCAGTCTGCAGCCCAAACATGCAGTGGAAATGGAGTTTTAGAAGTTGCTGTTTCTAAAACACTTCCGTTGAACTCAAAGTTACTAATCTGAACTCAAAGTTACTAATCTGAACTCAAAGAGGAACTGCAGCTAGCCGGGGCAGAACAGTCTTTGCTTGTGCTCACAGAGCATACACAGCACAGCTCGTTGCGCCTTAGTACGGAGAAAGCAACAAAAACCCCAGAGAATTGACATTTTTAATTGCAATACGAAACATAAGAAAGGTGCTTCTAATTAACTGCCTGTGGGAGAATGAGGTTTCCTTGTATTTGTAGGGCTGCTTTTAACACGTTTCTGAAGAATTCCTGGATTGCCTAAAATGGGACTCTTACCTCAAAACCAAAACTGGAGAAAAGCTGGAGGAAAGCCGGTATTCCGGCTCAGGTCCAAATACTGGTGTGACAGAAGGAATCTCTTCACCTTCATGTACATGTGCTCCTCTGTAAAGAGAAAAAGCTGGCACCGTGGAGGAGGACAGTGCTCCCAATCCACAAGCACGGGCGACAATTTGTGGAAGCCGCAGCGAGCGTGCAGGGCTCCCAGCGGGCAGAGCAGCCTGGGGGCGCCGTCCGGATCAAAACACCCAGAAACCTGCGAGAAAGAAACGGAACGGAAGCCGGCTAAAAGCCGTCCCTGCGCCGATGACTCCTTCCAGCAACTTGCTCACGAGGAGGCAGGGATTGATTCGCTACTCACCAGCCCATCTGGCCACGGCACGGGCAACACCGTAAAAAATCCCGCGCGGGCGGCGCCGGCGTCAGGGTGGGGAGCAGGAGGCAGAGCGGGATCCTGGTTTTTCCCGCCGTTTTTGCCGCCCAGTTGGGAAGGTCAAGCGAGTCCGCGACATGCCGCTCCCAAGATGGCGGCAGCGAGGGGCCGTCGGCGGAGAGAGGCGTTTTTGCCGATGCCTGTCGGCCCCCGCCGAAAAATCCGCACGCCGGCGCTGCTGCTGACCCCACAGCCCTCGTGCACGGCCCTGGAATCGCCGCGGAAAATCCCGCCGGGGCGCCGCGGCGTCGGGGTTTTTGCGCAGGCAGCACTGTAGACCGACCGGGGCTCCTCGATTTTCCCGCCCTTTTTGCCGCCATCATGAGAAGGTCAAGTGAGTCCGCGACACTCCGGCCGAGCCACTCCCAAGATGGCGGCCGCTGCAGCGCCTCCGCGGGGGGCTGCAGTACCGCGCTCTGGCCACAAGGAGGCGGCACTGCCGCTCGCCTTGGGGACGCACGGGAAAAAAAACCAAAAACCAAAAAAACAAACAAAAAAACAAACAAACAAAAAAAAAAAAAAACAACCACCAACAAAAACCCCCTGCCTTTAACCCAATAAGAACCCAAATTAAAAAAAAAAATAAACTTCTCCTGTAAACTATATTTCAATCTATTTTATTTTTATACTTTTCATGTTTATATCCACATTTTGATTTAGAGTGTATATGGATGTATAATCATAACATTTATTCCTATTACTTATATTTTATTATATTTTATATTTTTACACATATCTCAATATATTGATGATATATTTCTACATGCAGATTGATATTTCTAAAAGGTTTATACTGTTTATAATAAAACCCTTCCTCTACCCAAGTAAAAAAAAAAAAAAAAAATCCTTTCTTTTAAACCGTGTTGAATTTTTTAAAATTTATATTTTTCGCACTTATATTCAAATTTACATTTTAAATGTAGAGTGATGTATGGTGTTACTTATATTCTATTTCTTCCTATTACTTATTTTTATTTCTATATTATATTTTACAGATATCTTTATACATCGATTATATATTATCTGTATTTAGAATTATATCAAAATAAAATGTATATACATCTTTTTCTTTTCAAGAAAATTCCTGCCTTTAAGCAAACGAAACCTTAAAAAAGCCCTTTCTTCAAACGATCTTTAAATATTTACATATTTTCATAATTTTATTCACATTTGCATTTAGAGTGTATATTGACGTATTATATTAAAAAGATGTAATCTATATAATAATGCAACAAGATAGATAAATTATTATTTCTATTTTACGTCATCTATACGCCCATACATATATTTACTTACTTTTTAATTTTTATATAGATCTTAACGTATGTATGATGTATTTCTATACATAGACTTCTAGCTTTATTTTATAATTTTTGTAATAAAAACCCTGCCTACTACCAAATTAAATGAAACAAATTTATTTTAAACTATATTTGAATATTTCAGTATTTATGGTTTTGATATTTACGTTTATAAGAGCGTGTATATTGTATTACAATAAATTTTATATATACAATAAATACAAAATATTTTGTATTTAGACATAAAATATATTTGGATTATACTGTGTTATTATGAGACATACACAGTATTATATGCATTGTATTGATTTCTATGATTTTGGGGTTTTTTTGTACTTTATATTTCTATATATCTACACATATTAATGATACATTTTATGTTGATATTTTATATGGATTTAGTTTATAGCTATCATCTATGTTTACATGTATTTACACAAACATATAAAACACTCTCTATCAAACATTATAACATCTTGTGGTAAGAGATTATTTATGTTACATGTTCTCTTGATATGTATTCTCTTTGTATTTAAAACTGGAATTTTATATTCCCATTTTTATATTTCTGGATTTGTTTTCTTTCATTATAGTTATAATTTTGCATTTAAAATCCAATTCCTGAAACTAAAATGCCAATACAAACAGCATCCAATTCCCACCAATGCCGTCCAAAAATGCTAGAACGGCTCCACCGGCCAACCAACCACCAGCAAAAAAACCCCACACTACACTCTTTTCGCTAACAATTCTTATCACATCACACGAATGAAACAAAAATTTGTTCAAGCTCTATAGAAACCCACACAGCAAATCACAAAGACCACCAAAAAGAAGAAAAAAAAAAAACAAAAAACAAACCAAACCCAACTAACATACTAAACTCCAAACCCTACAGCAGACCCTGAACGTTACTAAAACCCAAAAATAGAACCAAAACTCTACCTCTACGCTAACTCATAAAGAGAACCCAATACTCTATAAAATTAACTAAAAAAACCCACCAAACTCATTACCGATATAAAAAAATCTAAACCACAGAGAAACAAACAAATCACCACCCAAATAAAATAACTGCCTTTAAAAAATCTAGCATATAAATACCCATGTTCCCAAAAATAAAACGAATAAAAAACTGCAACCAAATAGATCAAACTACAAAAAAAAACAAAAAAAAACCAAAAACCCAACAACTTAAATTAACAACAGCAAAAGTATTCCTAACTCAATAAACCCATAACGCCTCAAACCATCAAAACCAAAATACTACCTAGAAATAAACACGAAGCCAAAAGATAAGTGTAACCGTAAACAATATCTCCCAAATTCTCTGCAACAATAAAACATACACGACAATCAAAAAACCAAATGAATAAAACCTCTATAATACACTAAACAATAATGCAATCATCAATATTATAAAAACCTCACTAATGAACTACAGGACACTACCTCAAACCCACCAAAACAAACACTACAGCCTCTACGGCAAAAAAAGTCACCACAACCGAATTAAAAACCTACCCTCTACTTCATGCTACGACCCATAAAAACCACTGTAAACCTTAAAAAATATAATTTTAAATTATAATTTTTATCCAACCAACCAACCAACCAAACAAACAAAAAAAAACCCCAACCAAAATCCCACAAAAAAAAAAAAAAAAAAAAAATCCAACAACAAAGCTCAATCGAAAAAACCCCTTGTCATCAGCACCTGAACCAAGAACCATGACATTCGAGAAGTACACCGTGTCCATTAGCATACACCTACTACGAACCAAACGAAACGATACAATCAATTCCTAAAAACCACCTCAAAACCGCCCCATCAAGGAACTTGGGAACATTGAAAGCCGCGCTCCCGGCACGAAAGCGGCTCCTCCGGCAGGCAGAGGCGGCGCCGCGCCGGGAGACCCCCGCCCGCTGCCCCCTCTGCCCGGCGGGGCCGGCACCGGGCCCGGGGCGCCCCGGCGGCGCCCGAGCCCCGCGCCCGGAGCGGACGGAGCGGCCGGCACCGGCCGGCACCGGCCGGCACCGGCGCAGCGCCGCGCCGCCTCTCCCGCCCGCCGGCCCGGCAAAGCTCCCCTCGGCTCCGCACGCCTCGCAGCGGCGCGGCTCTGGCGGTCCCGCGGCAGCCCGGCCGCGCCAAACTCCCCTTCCCCCTCAGCAGCTCCCCGGGCCATGCCAGCAGCGCCCGCCACAGAACCTTTGGTGCCGGCCCAGGGGCAGAAGAAGCGCCCTCCAAGGCAGCGGCACACCCCGATTTCAACCCTTCAAACGCTGCGAGAGCTGCAGCTTCCTTCAGTTCAACCCCCGAAACCGACGCCACACTCAGGTGCTCGCCTCACTTCATCGAGGGCAAATAAATGTGTTCTCCCCTTCCATTTCGTCCCCTAGAAGAGCAGAAAAGAAGGGGCTTTCCTCAAATGAAATCCCTCAGATTGTGGGAATCTTTAAAATCAGAGGGTTTGGGGAAAGCTGCAAAAAAAAGGCAGGCCTCACAAACAGCACAACTGCGGGTAGAGCTAAGCACTAGACATCAGATTTGTCAGCAGACAAATTATACAAGAAGTAGCAGTTAACTACAACTAGAGCAATGGTCTGTGTATTAACGCCCCTCTAGAACAACTCCCTAAGCTACAGAAAAGTACATCTAGCGAGACACTAGGAAGTTCTAAGCTTGAGAATGGAGCCCCGTGCATTGTGTTTTAAGGCTTACAAGCAGGTATTGCACTCGAAATAAGCGAGCATTGTTTTAAAAAGCAAAGGTACGTGTGCTTACAGGGGTTAGACAGAACTACTGTCAATATGCTTGTGCTTCGTGTGACCGGTCCAAAAACTTTCCAGTAAATTCTAACATTAGGTTCTTGGTCTGCTGGCGGGGATGTGAGCTGCTGGCATCTTCCCACTGTCATAAGCATGTCATGAGAGTGATGCGAGAAAATTAAACAGCTCGAGACGCCTTCCTCAGCAGTCCCGCCCCGTTCGTGATTTCTACATAGACCCCCGGCCGGCGAGACAAATGATGGGAAAGGGGGATTTTACCTCAAGCCAAACCCTTTAAAAGGAGGGACAACAGGGCTGCCCCCTCCATTTAAACCTAAGGGTGATGAAAATGGAGGGGGGGGTTAACCTCAAATCGAACCCATCAAACGACAACAATATTTTCCCCCTTCCATTTAAAATAGAACCCAGGGGTTCCCTGCCACCCCTGGGATACCCCTAACACCCTGGAAAAGGCAGGTTTGCCTTCAGCCAATACCCTCAAAACCACAAGCGAAGAGGGATTGCCCACCTGTTCAGACAGGGTCAATAATGGAAAAGAAGTCGCTACCTTCAATTTGAATTGCTTTTGGCCTCAAAATCCTTTTTTTTTTTTTTTTTTTTTTTTTTTTCCCCTGGGAGCACCGTGGAGGGATTGGCAAGATGAAATTTAAAAGGGAAAGGAGAAATGTCCCCGCTACAAATACACATGGGCTCACCTGTTTGGCTGCTGCTTCTTCCCGGCACAAAGGTTTGTCCCTCGGCACCTCCTTGGAGCAATGCTCCAGGTATCCAAGTGACCCCCCAGACCCTGCTGTCTCAAGCTCTCACCGTCCTTCCAAGGACAGCCCCGGGAGCCCCCCAAAAGCTCCTCTTCTCCGGCAGCTCCATGCCAAAGTGAGCTGAGGCAAACCCCCTTAAAAGAGCCCCCGGCAGGAGCCGGCCCCTCCTCATCCTCACAGCTCACACCTGGGGCTGCTCGGGGTTTCTTTCCAAATGAATTCAGAGACAAATTCCTATTCTTACCAATAGCTACAAAAACGAAACACTTGACGGGATTTAGTATTCTACACACACCCCTCCCCGTGCATTTTGGGGCAGCTTTGGGTCCCTCTGGGGGACGGCACCCAGCGTGACCCCCCCTCGTTCGCCACCCACCTGCTCCTCCACCGCAGTGTGCCTCCCTCTCCGAGGGACCTTGGGGCGCCCCAAAGGACATCAGAGCCCCGCGTCTTCGCCCCCTTTTCCTGGCCCCCAAAGAAGGCACAGAACGAGTCCAACTGCCCTGCAGAGCAGCCCAGCACTTCCTTCAATCCCTCTCCACGTGTCCATCCCCCCCGAAAGGGACTCTGCCGCAACAAGAAAGCCCCCCGAAGGGTTGAAGCTCCTGCCCAGCCTCGCTGTCACAGGCGAGGGGCAGAAAGAGGGAGTGGCAGAGACGGCGGGGACGCGGCACGGACGGCACGGCACAGAGCGGGGGCCGCTCTCGGCGCGATGCCGGGAAAGCCCCGGGTCCGGCAGTGCCGGGCGGCGTTTGGCCGGCACGGGGGGATCCGCCGAGAGCCTCCGGCCCCGTGCGGGGACTCCTGCCAGGGCCCAGGGGCGCCGCGCCGGGGGGGTCTGCGGACAGAGAACAGGAATACGGGGAGAAAGAAGGAAGAAGGAGAGGCAGAGAGAGGGACAAGAGGGGGAGCCTCACAGAGCGCCCGCCGGGCTGCAGCCCGAGCCCGCCCCGGCCTGCTCGGGATGCCGCGCTCGGCGGAGCTCGGCTCGCTTCGGCTGAACTCGGCTCGGCTCGGCTCGCCTCGGCTTTTAGCCGCTAGACTCGGCTGGATTCGCCTCTTCGGCGCAGCTCGGCTCGGCTCGGCTGAACTCGGAGCCTCTCGGCTCGGCTCGGCTCGGCTCCCTTCGGCCCAGCTCGGCTCCCTTCGGCTCCCCGCCGCCGCCGCCTCCCGTTTCGCGCGCACAGCTCGGTGCTCGCCCGCTGCCGAGCCCCGCGGGCGGCCCGGCCCGGCCCGGCCCGGCCGTCGCTCGGAACCCACCCCCCCAACCCCCCACCGCAAGATTAGACCATGCAGGGTTTCTGTGTTAAACCCTTTTTGTCCTATAAGGAGAGAACTTCTCTCTACCTCCTTCGTCTCCTCATTTTTCGTCTTGGATTGCAAAATCAGAGTTACAAAAACCTCGTCAAGTACAAGACTTAGTAAGTAGTCCAGAAGGTAGTCCCGTCAATTGCATAACCTAAAGAAAACCTTATACTTACGGTTCCACAAAAAAGAAATCGGACCAGAGTCCTACTCACTGTGTCAAACCTTATTTAAAACACACAAAACCCCCAAAAGAAATAGTTCCACAACCAAAACAAAACCTACAAGTAACACCAACCAGAACCACACCTCCAAATACGCTGCTTATCAGCCACCAATCCTAAAAACCTATTTTCTACACACCTTGGTAGTACAGCTCTTCACAACTAACCTCATCCTTTACAAACACTAAATCGCAAACCAAAAAACTTACACGTGACGTCAACTCTTCAAAGAGCATTTAGACACTCATACCCAAAATGACAGTTCAACCACCAAAAGTAAAATTACCGAGATCATTACAAATAAATACCTGTCTAATATTTAGTTACAAAACAACCCCAAAACCACACAAAACCACAAAGAAGTTACCTCAAAACATCAAACCTACCTACCATTTAAAACAATTAACCCTACCAAGACCAAACATAACAAGAATACATTAAAAAAAACAAACAAAAAAACAAACAAACAAAAAAAAAAAAACCAAAAAAAACCACCCAACCACCAACCAAAAATACCCAATGACTCCAACACAAATTGACTTCTCATTATCAAAATAGTATGACCTTTTAATAACCTAATTCTATTGTTTCTACATCTCTTTTAACACCTAAAAGAACTACAACTCACACTTGAACCACAGTAAATAAACTTACTTATTAACTAACCAAATGAAACAATAACACATCTGTACCTTTACATAAATTGCTGCCAAATATAAACATCTTTAAACATACTACTTTGCCAAATAAAACAACTGTTAATTTTTTATTCTTAACACACAATCATAAATAGAAAACATGTTTTAAAGTATACAAATCGAGAAATCACAAGAAATCAATTTACAAAAACATTACAAAATGGTTTTAGAAATTAATCAATTACGCAGAAATAAAAAATAAGCCCATCATATTTTCAAAAATTAAAACATCACTAAATAACTTAAATCATTATTAAAAACTAAAAGACTCATTTTATTAATAACTATAATTATTACTTTCCATCTCCCCTACCTACTTCATTTTTTACATGGAACTCTACAAAAATCCTTAACAAGTATATTTATAACTTAAATTCAAAAACATATATATATATATATATATAAAAACATACTTAACAAATAATCCACATACCAAACATCTAAACGAATAAAAAAAAACCCTAATAAAATACTAAGATATTCATAACAAAAAAAGCCAAACTCATTAACATAAAAACCAATATAAACACATGGAAATACCTACAATTAAAAAATACATACCTGAATAAACAATATTCGTACCTTAATAATTCACTATAAACTCTTACCAATTAATGACTAACATTAATTACTTGATACCAATAAAATACAAGGAACTGTTACTTTACCCAATAAATGTAATAAACTATTATAATGTAACTAATAACTTTAAATCACACTTTATTAAAAATATAAAACATTAAAGCAAGGCATCCTAAAAAAAAATCCCGTCATTATCACTACACAGAAAAAAAAAAAAAAAAAATCTACAAATATCTATATACAGGTAGATAGATAATATATCCATCTCAACAGCACTGTCTGGGATTGATTCTTCTTTTCTCTCTTGACTCCTAAATTTATTAGCCATAGAGTATAGAGTAAGGAAATCATTTTATTTATCACCTTGTTCTCCAGAAACCTGAAAAACAAAATAAAACAAAACAAAAACAAAGGGAAAAAAAAAAACACCCAACCACCAACCAAAAATACCCAATGACTCCAACACAAATTGACTTCTCATTATCAAAATAGTATGACCTTTTAATAACCTAATTCTATTGTTTCTACATCTCTTTTAACACCTAAGAGAACTACAACTCACACTTGAACCACAGTAAATAAACTTACTTATTAACTAACCAAATGAAACAATAACACATCTGTACCTTTACATAAATTGCTGCCAAATATAAACATCTTTAAACATACTACTTTGCCAAATAAAACAACTGTTAATTTTTTATTCTTAACACACAATCATAAATAGAAAACATGTTTTAAAGCATACAAATCGACGAAATCACAAGAAATCATTTTACAAAAACATTACAAAATGGTTTTAGAAATTAATCAATTACGCAGAAATAAAAAATAAGCCCATCATATTTTCAAAAATTAAAACATCACTAAATAACTTAAATCATTATTAAAAACTAAAAGACTCATTTTATTATTAACTATAATTATTACTTTCCATCTCCCCTACCTACTTCATTTTTTACATGGAACTCTACAAAAATCCTTAACAAGTATATTTATAACTTAAATTCAAAAACATATCTATATATATATATAAAAAAAAACATACTTAACAAATAATCCACATACCAAACATCTAAACGAATAAAAAAAAACCCTAATAAAATACTAAGATATTCATAACAAAAAAAGCCAAACTCATTAACATAAAAACCAATATAAACACATGAAAATACCTACAATTAAAAAATACATACCTGAATAAACAATATTCGTACCTTAATAATTCACTATAAACTCTTACCAATTAATGACTAACATTAATTACTTGATACCAATAAAATACAAGGAACTGTTACTTTACCCAATAAATGTAATAAACTATTATAATATAACTAATAACTTTAAATCACACTTTATGAAAAATATAAAACATTAAAGCAAGGTATCCTAACAAAAAAAATCCCGTTATTATCACTACACAGAAAAAAAATTAAAAAAAAAAATATATATATCTACAAATATCTATATACAGGTAGATAGATAGATATATCCATCTCAACAGCACTGTCTGGGATTGATTCTTGTTTTCTCTCTTGTCTCCTAAATTTATTAGCCATAGAGTATGGAGTAAGGAAATCATTTTATTTATCACCTTGTTCTCCAGAAACCTGAAAAACCAAATAAAACAAAACAAAAACAAAGGGAAAAAAAAGAAAAAAAAAAAAGAAAACCACATTTGAAAGGCAGATCCTCACCAGCAGCTGGTCCATCTCCTACAGGGGACCATATTCTAGTGCACTTTTGGTGCACTTGCCTGAACTTGGCGTGGCAGAAGAGATTATTTTTGTGAGGGAGAGAGGCGAGGGGAGGAGAAAGAATGTTCTAGACAGCTCAAATCCATTACTGTGCCACTTCCTGTGCAGCAGGTCCTGTGACAGGATGGGAACTGAGGGTGCTTGAAATTTAAAAGGTAAAGACACCAGCACAAGGTGTCACTTTGCTTTTTAAGGAAGTGGTTTCCAAGTCACAAAGCTTCCCCCCCCCAGCCCCTCCTCCTACCACAACCTGAAAGCGTCTTGATTCTGTTTTCAAAACCACAAGGGACACCTCAGCGTTCAGCAAGTTCTGCCAGGGCAGCCCTTGGTGCCCCCGCCTCCCTGCCTGTCACCCTTGCTTTCATCCTCAGCCACGTCATTCTTCCACTGGGGACGGGAAATTGTTCCCATTTCTCCTGTCCTCCTCCGGTTACCTTTTCTCTAAGCTGTGCGGGACCCAGGCGAGGAGGCTGCGATCCTCTAGCAGCTCATAGGCAGCTCTGGTGACACGGGCAGCACTCTGTAATATCTCCAGAATGCGACTCTGAAACAGAAAATGCAGCGTGTTCTTTTACAGCCAAGACCTAATTCTCTAACTTAAAATGAGCAATTCGGCTGGTACCTGATCAACGCCCCAGGTAAAACGAACACCACTTGTTCTCAGCAAGTCCAGAGAAGGAAAGACATTCTCCCTTCAAAGCTTCACACCACAGGTGCTGCGCTGACAAGAAGTATTCAAGTAGCAAGACAATTTTCTCCTTTGCCCAAGGTTTTGGTACTTGAAATACCCAGGGTGGGTGCTCCCAAACCTGAGAGCTCCTGGCCCCTGAGTTTCCCTCCTGCTGAAGCACCGTTCAGGTAACAAATGTGCTGGCCGGGGAATAGAGACCCCAAAAAGAAAAGGCCCCGACTGCAGGAGCAAAACCACGGCACCCACGTGAGGCTCCTTGATGGCAGGAAGCTGTTCCAGTTTCAGGGCATAAGGATGGGACTGGTTTAGACACAAGCAACTCTTTCCCCCTCCCCACATACACCTAACCGGCAAGGAACAGATTTTCAAGAGGACCAAGGCAGAATCGGCTGTTCCTTTCTCTGTGGTACTTGAGATCTTGAAGCCCCACAAGCTTGTTGTGGTTTGGGGGTAGTTGGGAACTGCTCTTTTTGAACTCTTACCTGGGAGCCCTCGTCACACAAAGGACTGCTGAAAAGGGAAAAGAATCACCCGGAAAATCCTCTGGTAGACGTGAAGCTCATAGCAGTGTTTGCCACACAGCCCCTCCCCAGGAAACCTGAGCATCCACTCACGCTCTGCTTTGTGCTGGAAGCCACAAAGAAAAATACCACCATCAGACATTCAGACATTTCCAAAGAATACCAGCCCCTAAGAGCAACAAAACCCCGCTTCCCTCTGACTGCCAGCTCAGGGCTTCCCCGAGCTGGTTCTGGACTTCTGCATTTCCATTCCTATCAAATTTAATCGCTGACGTCCCGTGGGAGCAGTCAGTCTGCAGCCCAAACATGCAGTGGAAATGGAGTTTTAGAAGTTGCTGTTTCTAAAACACTTCCGTTGAACTCAAAGTTACTAATCTGAACTCAAAGTTACTAATCTGAACTCAAAGAGGAATTGCAGCTAGCCGGGGCAGAACAGTCTTTGCTTGTGCTCACAGAGCATACACAGCACAGCTCGTTGCGCCTTAGTACGGAGAAAGCAACAAAAACCCCAGAGAATTGACATTTTTAATTGCAATACGAAACATAAGAAAGGTGCTTCTAATTAACTGCCTGTGGGAGAATGAGGTTTCCTTGTATTTGTAGGGCTGCTTTTAACACGTTTCTGAAGAATTCCTGGATTGCCTAAAATGGGACTCTTACCTCAAAACCAAAACTGGAGAAAAGCTGGAGGAAAGCCGGTATTCCGGCTCAGGTCCAAATACTGGTGTGACAGAAGGAATCTCTTCACCTTCATGTACATGTGCTCCTCTGTAAAGAGAAAAAGCTGGCACCGTGGAGGAGGACAGTGCTCCCAATCCACAAGCACGGGCGACAATTTGTGGAAGCCGCAGCGAGCGTGCAGGGCTCCCAGCGGGCAGAGCAGCCTGGGGGCGCCGTCCGGATCAAAACACCCAGAAACCTGCGAGAAAGAAACGGAACGGAAGCCGGCTAAAAGCCGTCCCTGCGCCGATGACTCCTTCCAGCAACTTGCTCACGAGGAGGCAGGGATTGATTCGCTACTCACCAGCCCATCTGGCCACGGCACGGGCAACACCGTAAAAAATCCCGCGCGGGCGGCGCCGGCGTCAGGGTGGGGAGCAGGAGGCAGAGCGGGATCCTGGTTTTTCCCGCCGTTTTTGCCGCCCAGTTGGGAAGGTCAAGCGAGTCCGCGACATGCCGCTCCCAAGATGGCGGCAGCGAGGGGCCGTCGGCGGAGAGAGGCGTTTTTGCCGATGCCTGTCGGCCCCCGCCGAAAAATCCGCACGCCGGCGCTGCTGCTGACCCCACAGCCCTCGTGCACGGCCCTGGAATCGCCGCGGAAAATCCCGCCGGGGCGCCGCGGCGTCGGGGTTTTTGCGCAGGCAGCACTGTAGACCGACCGGGGCTCCTCGATTTTCCCGCCCTTTTTGCCGCCATCATGAGAAGGTCAAGTGAGTCCGCGACACTCCGGCCGAGCCACTCCCAAGATGGCGGCCGCTGCAGCGCCTCCGCGGGGGGCTGCAGTACCGCGCTCTGGCCACAAGGAGGCGGCACTGCCGCTCGCCTTGGGGACGCACGGGAAAAAAAACCAAAAACCAAAAAAAAAAAAAAAAAAAAAAAAAAAAAAAAAAAAAAAAAAAAACCACCAACAAAAACCCCCTGCCTTTAACCCAATAAGAACCCAAATTAAAAAAAAAACAAACTTCTCTTGTAAACTATATTTCAATCTATTTTATTTTTATACTTTTCATGTTTATATCCACATTTTGATTTAGAGTGTATATGGATGTATAATCATAACATTTATTCCTATTACTTATATTTTATTATATTTTATATTTTTACACATATCTCAATATATTGATGATATATTTCTACATGCAGATTGATATTTCTAAAAGGTTTATACTGTTTATAATAAAACCCTTCCTCTACCCAAGTAAAAAAAAAAAAAAAAATCCTTTCTTTTAAACCGTGTTGAATTTTTTAAAATTTATATTTTTCGCACTTATATTCAAATTTACATTTTAAATGTAGAGTGATGTATGGTGTTACTTATATTCTATTTCTTCCTATTACTTATTTTTATTTCTATATTATATTTTACAGATATCTTTATACATCGATTATATATTATCTGTATTTAGAATTATATCAAAATAAAATGTATATACATCTTTTTCTTTTCAAGAAAATTCCTGCCTTTAAGCAAACGAAACCTTAAAAAAGCCCTTTCTTCAAACGATCTTTAAATATTTACATATTTTCATAATTTTATTCACATTTGCATTTAGAGTGTATATTGACGTATTATATTAAAAAGATGTAATCTATATAATAATGCAACAAGATAGATAAATTATTATTTCTATTTTACGTCATCTATACGCCCATACATATATTTACTTACTTTTTAATTTTTATATAGATCTTAACGTATGTATGATGTATTTCTATACATAGACTTCTAGCTTTATTTTATAATTTTTGTAATAAAAACCCTGCCTACTACCAAATTAAATGAAACAAATTTATTTTAAACTATATTTGAATATTTCAGTATTTATGGTTTTGATATTTACGTTTATAAGAGCGTGTATATTGTATTACAATAAATTTTATATATACAATAAATACAAAATATTTTGTATTTAGACATAAAATATATTTGGATTATACTGTGTTATTATGAGACATACACAGTATTATATGCATTGTATTGATTTCTATGATTTTGGGGTTTTTTTGTACTTTATATTTCTATATATCTACACATATTAATGATACATTTTATGTTGATATTTTATATGGATTTAGTTTATAGCTATCATCTATGTTTACATGTATTTACACAAACATATAAAACACTCTCTATCAAACATTATAACATCTTGTGGTAAGAGATTATTTATGTTACATGTTCTCTTGATATGTATTCTCTTTGTATTTAAAACTGGAATTTTATATTCCCATTTTTATATTTCTGGATTTGTTTTCTTTCATTATAGTTATAATTTTGCATTTAAAATCCAATTCCTGAAACTAAAATGCCAATACAAACAGCATCCAATTCCCACCAATGCCGTCCAAAAATGCTAGAACGGCTCCACCGGCCAACCAACCACCAGCAAAAAAACCCCACATTACACTCTTTTCGCTAACAATTCTTATCACATCACACGAATGAAACAAAAATTTGTTCAAGCTCTATAGAAACCCACACAGCAAATCACAAAGACCACCAAAAAGAAGAAAAAAAAAAAACAAAAAACAAACCAAACCCAACTAACATACTAAACTCCAAACCCTACAGCAGACCCTGAACGTTACTAAAACCCAAAAATAGAACCAAAACTCTACCTCTACGCTAACTCATAAAGAGAACCCAATACTCTATAAAATTAACTAAAAAAACCCACCAAACTCATTACCGATATAAAAAAATCTAAACCACAGAGAAACAAACAAATCACCACCCAAATAAAATAACTGCCTTTAAAAAATCTAGCATATAAATACCCATGTTCCCAAAAATAAAACGAATAAAAAACTGCAACCAAATAGATCAAACTACAAAACAAAAAAAAACCAAAAACCCAACAACTTAAATTAACAACAGCAAAAGTATTCCTAACTCAATAAACCCATAACGCCTCAAACCATCAAAACCAAAATACTACCTAGAAATAAACACGAAGCCAAAAGATAAGTGTAACCGTAAACAATATCTCCCAAATTCTCTGCAACAATAAAACATACACGACAATCAAAAAACCAAATGAATAAAACCTCTATAATACACTAAACAATAATGCAATCATCAATATTATAAAAACCTCACTAATGAACTACAGGACACTACCTCAAACCCACCAAAACAAACACTACAGCCTCTACGGCAAAAAAAGTCACCACAACCGAATTAAAAACCTACCCTCTACTTCATGCTACGACCCATAAAAACCACTGTAAACCTTAAAAAATATAATTTTAAATTATAATTTTTATCCAACCAACCAACCAACCAAACAAACAAAAAAAAACCCCAACCAAAATCCCACAAAAAAAAAAAAAAAAAAAAAAAATCCAACAACAAAGCTCAATCGAAAAAACCCCTTGTCATCAGCACCTGAACCAAGAACCATGACATTCGAGAAGTACACCGTGTCCATTAGCATACACCTACTACGAACCAAACGAAACGATACAATCAATTCCTAAAAACCACCTCAAAACCGCCCCATCAAGGAACTTGGGAACATTGAAAGCCGCGCTCCCGGCACGAAAGCGGCTCCTCCGGCAGGCAGAGGCGGCGCCGCGCCGGGAGACCCCCGCCCGCTGCCCCCTCTGCCCGGCGGGGCCGGCACCGGGCCCGGGGCGCCCCGGCGGCGCCCGAGCCCCGCGCCCGGAGCGGACGGAGCGGCCGGCACCGGCCGGCACCGGCCGGCACCGGCGCAGCGCCGCGCCGCCTCTCCCGCCCGCCGGCCCGGCAAAGCTCCCCTCGGCTCCGCACGCCTCGCAGCGGCGCGGCTCTGGCGGTCCCGCGGCAGCCCGGCCGCGCCAAACTCCCCTTCCCCCTCAGCAGCTCCCCGGGCCATGCCAGCAGCGCCCGCCACAGAACCTTTGGTGCCGGCCCAGGGGCAGAAGAAGCGCCCTCCAAGGCAGCGGCACACCCCGATTTCAACCCTTCAAACGCTGCGAGAGCTGCAGCTTCCTTCAGTTCAACCCCCGAAACCGACGCCACACTCAGGTGCTCGCCTCACTTCATCGAGGGCAAATAAATGTGTTCTCCCCTTCCATTTCGTCCCCTAGAAGAGCAGAAAAGAAGGGGCTTTCCTCAAATGAAATCCCTCAGATTGTGGGAATCTTTAAAATCAGAGGGTTTGGGGAAAGCTGCAAAAAAAAGGCAGGCCTCACAAACAGCACAACTGCGGGTAGAGCTAAGCACTAGACATCAGATTTGTCAGCAGACAAATTATACAAGAAGTAGCAGTTAACTACAACTAGAGCAATGGTCTGTGTATTAACGCCCCTCTAGAACAACTCCCTAAGCTACAGAAAAGTACATCTAGCGAGACACTAGGAAGTTCTAAGCTTGAGAATGGAGCCCCGTGCATTGTGTTTTAAGGCTTACAAGCAGGTATTGCACTCGAAATAAGCGAGCATTGTTTTAAAAAGCAAAGGTACGTGTGCTTACAGGGGTTAGACAGAACTACTGTCAATATGCTTGTGCTTCGTGTGACCGGTCCAAAAACTTTCCAGTAAATTCTAACATTAGGTTCTTGGTCTGCTGGCGGGGATGTGAGCTGCTGGCATCTTCCCACTGTCATAAGCATGTCATGAGAGTGATGCGAGAAAATTAAACAGCTCGAGACGCCTTCCTCAGCAGTCCCGCCCCGTTCGTGATTTCTACATAGACCCCCGGCCGGCGAGACAAATGATGGGAAAGGGGGATTTTACCTCAAGCCAAACCCTTTAAAAGGAGGGACAACAGGGCTGCCCCCTCCATTTAAACCTAAGGGTGATGAAAATGGAGGGGGGGGTTAACCTCAAATCGAACCCATCAAACGACAACAATATTTTCCCCCTTCCATTTAAAATAGAACCCAGGGGTTCCCTGCCACCCCTGGGATACCCCTAACACCCTGGAAAAGGCAGGTTTGCCTTCAGCCAATACCCTCAAAACCACAAGCGAAGAGGGATTGCCCACCTGTTCAGACAGGGTCAATAATGGAAAAGAAGTCGCTACCTTCAATTTGAATTGCTTTTGGCCTCAAAATCCTTTTTTTTTTTTTTTTTTTTTTTTTTTCCCCTGGGAGCACCGTGGAGGGATTGGCAAGATGAAATTTAAAAGGGAAAGGAGAAATGTCCCCGCTACAAATACACATGGGCTCACCTGTTTGGCTGCTGCTTCTTCCCGGCACAAAGGTTTGTCCCTCGGCACCTCCTTGGAGCAATGCTCCAGGTATCCAAGTGACCCCCCAGACCCTGCTGTCTCAAGCTCTCACCGTCCTTCCAAGGACAGCCCCGGGAGCCCCCCAAAAGCTCCTCTTCTCCGGCAGCTCCATGCCAAAGTGAGCTGAGGCAAACCCCCTTAAAAGAGCCCCCGGCAGGAGCCGGCCCCTCCTCATCCTCACAGCTCACACCTGGGGCTGCTCGGGGTTTCTTTCCAAATGAATTCAGAGACAAATTCCTATTCTTACCAATAGCTACAAAAACGAAACACTTGACGGGATTTAGTATTCTACACACACCCCTCCCCGTGCATTTTGGGGCAGCTTTGGGTCCCTCTGGGGGACGGCACCCAGCGTGACCCCCCCTCGTTCGCCACCCACCTGCTCCTCCACCGCAGTGTGCCTCCCTCTCCGAGGGACCTTGGGGCGCCCCAAAGGACATCAGAGCCCCGCGTCTTCGCCCCCTTTTCCTGGCCCCCAAAGAAGGCACAGAACGAGTCCAACTGCCCTGCAGAGCAGCCCAGCACTTCCTTCAATCCCTCTCCACGTGTCCATCCCCCCCGAAAGGGACTCTGCCGCAACAAGAAAGCCCCCCGAAGGGTTGAAGCTCCTGCCCAGCCTCGCTGTCACAGGCGAGGGGCAGAAAGAGGGAGTGGCAGAGACGGCGGGGACGCGGCACGGACGGCACGGCACAGAGCGGGGGCCGCTCTCGGCGCGATGCCGGGAAAGCCCCGGGTCCGGCAGTGCCGGGCGGCGTTTGGCCGGCACGGGGGGATCCGCCGAGAGCCTCCGGCCCCGTGCGGGGACTCCTGCCAGGGCCCAGGGGCGCCGCGCCGGGGGGGTCTGCGGACAGAGAACAGGAATACGGGGAGAAAGAAGGAAGAAGGAGAGGCAGAGAGAGGGACAAGAGGGGGAGCCTCACAGAGCGCCCGCCGGGCTGCAGCCCGAGCCCGCCCCGGCCTGCTCGGGATGCCGCGCTCGGCGGAGCTCGGCTCGCTTCGGCTGAACTCGGCTCGGCTCGGCTCGCCTCGGCTTTTAGCCGCTAGACTCGGCTGGATTCGCCTCTTCGGCGCAGCTCGGCTCGGCTCGGCTGAACTCGGAGCCTCTCGGCTCGGCTCGGCTCGGCTCCCTTCGGCTCCCCGCCGCCGCCGCCTCCCGTTTCGCGCGCACAGCTCGGTGCTCGCCCGCTGCCGAGCCCCGCGGGCGGCCCGGCCCGGCCCGGCCCGGCCGTCGCTCGGAACCCACCCCCCCAACCCCCCACCGCAAGATTAGACCATGCAGGGTTTCTGTGTTAAACCCTTTTTGTCCTATAAGGAGAGAACTTCTCTCTACCTCCTTCGTCTCCTCATTTTTCGTCTTGGATTGCAAAATCAGAGTTACAAAAACCTCGTCAAGTACAAGACTTAGTAAGTAGTCCAGAAGGTAGTCCCGTCAATTGCATAACCTAAAGAAAACCTTATACTTACGGTTCCACAAAAAAGAAATCGGACCAGAGTCCTACTCACTGTGTCAAACCTTATTTAAAACACACAAAACCCCCAAAAGAAATAGTTCCACAACCAAAACAAAACCTACAAGTAACACCAACCAGAACCACACCTCCAAATACGCTGCTTATCAGCCACCAATCCTAAAAACCTATTTTCTACACACCTTGGTAGTACAGCTCTTCACAACTAACCTCATCCTTTACAAACACTAAATCGCAAACCAAAAAACTTACACGTGACGTCAACTCTTCAAAGAGCATTTAGACACTCATACCCAAAATGACAGTTCAACCACCAAAAGTAAAATTACCGAGATCATTACAAATAAATACCTGTCTAATATTTAGTTACAAAACAACCCCAAAACCACACAAAACCACAAAGAAGTTACCTCAAAACATCAAACCTACCTACCATTTAAAACAATTAACCCTACCAAGACCAAACATAACAAGAATACATTAAAAAAAACAAACAAAAAAACAAAGAAACAAAAAAAAAAAAAACCAAAAAAAACCACCCAACCACCAACCAAAAATACCCAATGACTCCAACACAAATTGACTTCTCATTATCAAAATAGTATGACCTTTTAATAACCTAATTCTATTGTTTCTACATCTCTTTTAACACCTAAAAGAACTACAACTCACACTTGAACCACAGTAAATAAACTTACTTATTAACTAACCAAATGAAACAATAACACATCTGTACCTTTACATAAATTGCTGCCAAATATAAACATCTTTAAACATACTACTTTGCCAAATAAAACAACTGTTAATTTTTTATTCTTAACACACAATCATAAATAGAAAACATGTTTTAAAGTATACAAATCGAGAAATCACAAGAAATCAATTTACAAAAACATTACAAAATGGTTTTAGAAATTAATCAATTACGCAGAAATAAAAAATAAGCCCATCATATTTTCAAAAATTAAAACATCACTAAATAACTTAAATCATTATTAAAAACTAAAAGACTCATTTTATTAATAACTATAATTATTACTTTCCATCTCCCCTACCTACTTCATTTTTTACATGGAACTCTACAAAAATCCTTAACAAGTATATTTATAACTTAAATTCAAAAACATATATATATATATATATATAAAAACATACTTAACAAATAATCCACATACCAAACATCTAAACGAATAAAAAAAAACCCTAATAAAATACTAAGATATTCATAACAAAAAAAGCCAAACTCATTAACATAAAAACCAATATAAACACATGGAAATACCTACAATTAAAAAATACATACCTGAATAAACAATATTCGTACCTTAATAATTCACTATAAACTCTTACCAATTAATGACTAACATTAATTACTTGATACCAATAAAATACAAGGAACTGTTACTTTACCCAATAAATGTAATAAACTATTATAATGTAACTAATAACTTTAAATCACACTTTATTAAAAATATAAAACATTAAAGCAAGGCATCCTAAAAAAAAATCCCGTCATTATCACTACACAGAAAAAAAAAAAAAAAAAATCTACAAATATCTATATACAGGTAGATAGATAATATATCCATCTCAACAGCACTGTCTGGGATTGATTCTTCTTTTCTCTCTTGACTCCTAAATTTATTAGCCATAGAGTATAGAGTAAGGAAATCATTTTATTTATCACCTTGTTCTCCAGAAACCTGAAAAACAAAATAAAACAAAACAAAAACAAAGGGAAAAAAAAAAACACCCAACCACCAACCAAAAATACCCAATGACTCCAACACAAATTGACTTCTCATTATCAAAATAGTATGACCTTTTAATAACCTAATTCTATTGTTTCTACATCTCTTTTAACACCTAAGAGAACTACAACTCACACTTGAACCACAGTAAATAAACTTACTTATTAACTAACCAAATGAAACAATAACACATCTGTACCTTTACATAAATTGCTGCCAAATATAAACATCTTTAAACATACTACTTTGCCAAATAAAACAACTGTTAATTTTTTATTCTTAACACACAATCATAAATAGAAAACATGTTTTAAAGCATACAAATCGACGAAATCACAAGAAATCATTTTACAAAAACATTACAAAATGGTTTTAGAAATTAATCAATTACGCAGAAATAAAAAATAAGCCCATCATATTTTCAAAAATTAAAACATCACTAAATAACTTAAATCATTATTAAAAACTAAAAGACTCATTTTATTATTAACTATAATTATTACTTTCCATCTCCCCTACCTACTTCATTTTTTACATGGAACTCTACAAAAATCCTTAACAAGTATATTTATAACTTAAATTCAAAAACATATCTATATATATATATAAAAAAAAACATACTTAACAAATAATCCACATACCAAACATCTAAACGAATAAAAAAAAACCCTAATAAAATACTAAGATATTCATAACAAAAAAAGCCAAACTCATTAACATAAAAACCAATATAAACACATGAAAATACCTACAATTAAAAAATACATACCTGAATAAACAATATTCGTACCTTAATAATTCACTATAAACTCTTACCAATTAATGACTAACATTAATTACTTGATACCAATAAAATACAAGGAACTGTTACTTTACCCAATAAATGTAATAAACTATTATAATATAACTAATAACTTTAAATCACACTTTATGAAAAATATAAAACATTAAAGCAAGGTATCCTAACAAAAAAAATCCCGTTATTATCACTACACAGAAAAAAAATTAAAAAAAAATATATATATATCTACAAATATCTATATACAGGTAGATAGATAGATATATCCATCTCAACAGCACTGTCTGGGATTGATTCTTGTTTTCTCTCTTGTCTCCTAAATTTATTAGCCATAGAGTATGGAGTAAGGAAATCATTTTATTTATCACCTTGTTCTCCAGAAACCTGAAAAACCAAATAAAACAAAACAAAAACAAAGGGAAAAAAAAGAAAAAAAAAAAGAAAACCACATTTGAAAGGCAGATCCTCACCAGCAGCTGGTCCATCTCCTACAGGGGACCATATTCTAGTGCACTTTTGGTGCACTTGCCTGAACTTGGCGTGGCAGAAGAGATTATTTTTGTGAGGGAGAGAGGCGAGGGGAGGAGAAAGAATGTTCTAGACAGCTCAAATCCATTACTGTGCCACTTCCTGTGCAGCAGGTCCTGTGACAGGATGGGAACTGAGGGTGCTTGAAATTTAAAAGGTAAAGACACCAGCACAAGGTGTCACTTTGCTTTTTAAGGAAGTGGTTTCCAAGTCACAAAGCTTCCCCCCCCCAGCCCCTCCTCCTACCACAACCTGAAAGCGTCTTGATTCTGTTTTCAAAACCACAAGGGACACCTCAGCGTTCAGCAAGTTCTGCCAGTGCAGCCCTTGGTGCCCCCGCCTCCCTGCCTGTCACCCTTGCTTTCATCCTCAGCCACGTCATTCTTCCACTGGGGACGGGAAATTGTTCCCATTTCTCCTGTCCTCCTCCGGTTACCTTTTCTCTAAGCTGTGCGGGACCCAGGCGAGGAGGCTGCGATCCTCTAGCAGCTCATAGGCAGCTCTGGTGACACGGGCAGCACTCTGTAATATCTCCAGAATGCGACTCTGAAACAGAAAATGCAGCGTGTTCTTTTACAGCCAAGACCTAATTCTCTAACTTAAAATGAGCAATTCGGCTGGTACCTGATCAACGCCCCAGGTAAAACGAACACCACTTGTTCTCAGCAAGTCCAGAGAAGGAAAGACATTCTCCCTTCAAAGCTTCACACCACAGGTGCTGCGCTGACAAGAAGTATTCAAGTAGCAAGACAATTTTCTCCTTTGCCCAAGGTTTTGGTACTTGAAATACCCAGGGTGGGTGCTCCCAAACCTGAGAGCTCCTGGCCCCTGAGTTTCCCTCCTGCTGAAGCACCGTTCAGGTAACAAATGTGCTGGCCGGGGAATAGAGACCCCAAAAAGAAAAGGCCCCGACTGCAGGAGCAAAACCACGGCACCCACGTGAGGCTCCTTGATGGCAGGAAGCTGTTCCAGTTTCAGGGCATAAGGATGGGACTGGTTTAGACACAAGCAACTCTTTCCCCCTCCCCACATACACCTAACCGGCAAGGAACAGATTTTCAAGAGGACCAAGGCAGAATCGGCTGTTCCTTTCTCTGTGGTACTTGAGATCTTGAAGCCCCACAAGCTTGTTGTGGTTTGGGGGTAGTTGGGAACTGCTCTTTTTGAACTCTTACCTGGGAGCCCTCGTCACACAAAGGACTGCTGAAAAGGGAAAAGAATCACCCGGAAAATCCTCTGGTAGACGTGAAGCTCATAGCAGTGCTTGCCACACAGCCCCTCCCCAGGAAACCTGAGCATCCACTCACGCTCTGCTTTGTGCTGGAAGCCACAAAGAAAAATACCACCGTCAGACATTCAGACATTTCCAAAGAATACCAGCCCCTAAGAGCAACAAAACCCCGCTTCCCTCTGACTGCCAGCTCAGGGCTTCCCCGAGCTGGTTCTGGACTTCTGCATTTCCATTCCTATCAAATTTAATCGCTGACGTCCCGTGGGAGCAGTCAGTCTGCAGCCCAAACATGC
Source organism: Anomalospiza imberbis (assembly GCF_031753505.1). Taxonomy (NCBI): domain Eukaryota; kingdom Metazoa; phylum Chordata; class Aves; order Passeriformes; family Viduidae; genus Anomalospiza; species Anomalospiza imberbis. The sequence continues at coordinate 7,952 of NW_027099826.1, read as the reverse complement.
AGTGGAAATGGAGTTTTAGAAGTTGCTGTTTCTAAAACACTTCCGTTGAACTCAAAGTTACTAATCTGAACTCAAAGTTACTAATCTGAACTCAAAGAGGAATTGCAGCTAGCCGGGGCAGAACAGTCTTTGCTTGTGCTCACAGAGCATACACAGCACAGCTCGTTGCGCCTTAGTACGGAGAAAGCAACAAAAACCCCAGAGAATTGACATTTTTAATTGCAATACGAAACATAAGAAAGGTGCTTCTAATTAACTGCCTGTGGGAGAATGAGGTTTCCTTGTATTTGTAGGGCTGCTTTTAACACGTTTCTGAAGAATTCCTGGATTGCCTAAAATGGGACTCTTACCTCAAAACCAAAACTGGAGAAAAGCTGGAGGAAAGCCGGTATTCCGGCTCAGGTCCAAATACTGGTGTGACAGAAGGAATCTCTTCACCTTCATGTACATGTGCTCCTCTGTAAAGAGAAAAAGCTGGCACCGTGGAGGAGGACAGTGCTCCCAATCCACAAGCACGGGCGACAATTTGTGGAAGCCGCAGCGAGCGTGCAGGGCTCCCAGCGGGCAGAGCAGCCTGGGGGCGCCGTCCGGATCAAAACACCCAGAAACCTGCGAGAAAGAAACGGAACGGAAGCCGGCTAAAAGCCGTCCCTGCGCCGATGACTCCTTCCAGCAACTTGCTCACGAGGAGGCAGGGATTGATTCGCTACTCACCAGCCCATCTGGCCACGGCACGGGCAACACCGTAAAAAATCCCGCGCGGGCGGCGCCGGCGTCAGGGTGGGGAGCAGGAGGCAGAGCGGGATCCTGGTTTTTCCCGCCGTTTTTGCCGCCCAGTTGGGAAGGTCAAGCGAGTCCGCGACATGCCGCTCCCAAGATGGCGGCAGCGAGGGGCCGTCGGCGGAGAGAGGCGTTTTTGCCGATGCCTGTCGGCCCCCGCCGAAAAATCCGCACGCCGGCGCTGCTGCTGACCCCACAGCCCTCGTGCACGGCCCTGGAATCGCCGCGGAAAATCCCGCCGGGGCGCCGCGGCGTCGGGGTTTTTGCGCAGGCAGCACTGTAGACCGACCGGGGCTCCTCGATTTTCCCGCCCTTTTTGCCGCCATCATGAGAAGGTCAAGTGAGTCCGCGACACTCCGGCCGAGCCACTCCCAAGATGGCGGCCGCTGCAGCGCCTCCGCGGGGGGCTGCAGTACCGCGCTCTGGCCACAAGGAGGCGGCACTGCCGCTCGCCTTGGGGACGCACGGGAAAAAAAACCAAAAACCAAAAAAAAAAAAAAAAAAAAAAAAAAAAAAAAAAAAAAAAAACCAAAAAAAAAAAAACCACCAACAAAAACCCCCTGCCTTTAACCCAATAAGAACCCAAATTAAAAAAAAAACAAACTTCTCTTGTAAACTATATTTCAATCTATTTTATTTTTATACTTTTCATGTTTATATCCACATTTTGATTTAGAGTGTATATGGATGTATAATCATAACATTTATTCCTATTACTTATATTTTATTATATTTTATATTTTTACACATATCTCAATATATTGATGATATATTTCTACATGCAGATTGATATTTCTAAAAGGTTTATACTGTTTATAATAAAACCCTTCCTCTACCCAAGTAAAAAAAAAAAAAAAAATCCTTTCTTTTAAACCGTGTTGAATTTTTTAAAATTTATATTTTTCGCACTTATATTCAAATTTACATTTTAAATGTAGAGTGATGTATGGTGTTACTTATATTCTATTTCTTCCTATTACTTATTTTTATTTCTATATTATATTTTACAGATATCTTTATACATCGATTATATATTATCTGTATTTAGAATTATATCAAAATAAAATGTATATACATCTTTTTCTTTTCAAGAAAATTCCTGCCTTTAAGCAAACGAAACCTTAAAAAAGCCCTTTCTTCAAACGATCTTTAAATATTTACATATTTTCATAATTTTATTCACATTTGCATTTAGAGTGTATATTGACGTATTATATTAAAAAGATGTAATCTATATAATAATGCAACAAGATAGATAAATTATTATTTCTATTTTACGTCATCTATACGCCCATACATATATTTACTTACTTTTTAATTTTTATATAGATCTTAACGTATGTATGATGTATTTCTATACATAGACTTCTAGCTTTATTTTATAATTTTTGTAATAAAAACCCTGCCTACTACCAAATTAAATGAAACAAATTTATTTTAAACTATATTTGAATATTTCAGTATTTATGGTTTTGATATTTACGTTTATAAGAGCGTGTATATTGTATTACAATAAATTTTATATATACAATAAATACAAAATATTTTGTATTTAGACATAAAATATATTTGGATTATACTGTGTTATTATGAGACATACACAGTATTATATGCATTGTATTGATTTCTATGATTTTGGGGTTTTTTTGTACTTTATATTTCTATATATCTACACATATTAATGATACATTTTATGTTGATATTTTATATGGATTTAGTTTATAGCTATCATCTATGTTTACATGTATTTACACAAACATATAAAACACTCTCTATCAAACATTATAACATCTTGTGGTAAGAGATTATTTATGTTACATGTTCTCTTGATATGTATTCTCTTTGTATTTAAAACTGGAATTTTATATTCCCATTTTTATATTTCTGGATTTGTTTTCTTTCATTATAGTTATAATTTTGCATTTAAAATCCAATTCCTGAAACTAAAATGCCAATACAAACAGCATCCAATTCCCACCAATGCCGTCCAAAAATGCTAGAACGGCTCCACCGGCCAACCAACCACCAGCAAAAAAACCCCACATTACACTCTTTTCGCTAACAATTCTTATCACATCACACGAATGAAACAAAAATTTGTTCAAGCTCTATAGAAACCCACACAGCAAATCACAAAGACCACCAAAAAGAAGAAAAAAAAAAAACAAAAAACAAACCAAACCCAACTAACATACTAAACTCCAAACCCTACAGCAGACCCTGAACGTTACTAAAACCCAAAAATAGAACCAAAACTCTACCTCTACGCTAACTCATAAAGAGAACCCAATACTCTATAAAATTAACTAAAAAAACCCACCAAACTCATTACCGATATAAAAAAATCTAAACCACAGAGAAACAAACAAATCACCACCCAAATAAAATAACTGCCTTTAAAAAATCTAGCATATAAATACCCATGTTCCCAAAAATAAAACGAATAAAAAACTGCAACCAAATAGATCAAACTACAAAACAAAAAAAAACCAAAAACCCAACAACTTAAATTAACAACAGCAAAAGTATTCCTAACTCAATAAACCCATAACGCCTCAAACCATCAAAACCAAAATACTACCTAGAAATAAACACGAAGCCAAAAGATAAGTGTAACCGTAAACAATATCTCCCAAATTCTCTGCAACAATAAAACATACACGACAATCAAAAAACCAAATGAATAAAACCTCTATAATACACTAAACAATAATGCAATCATCAATATTATAAAAACCTCACTAATGAACTACAGGACACTACCTCAAACCCACCAAAACAAACACTACAGCCTCTACGGCAAAAAAAGTCACCACAACCGAATTAAAAACCTACCCTCTACTTCATGCTACGACCCATAAAAACCACTGTAAACCTTAAAAAATATAATTTTAAATTATAATTTTTATCCAACCAACCAACCAACCAAACAAACAAAAAAAAACCCCAACCAAAATCCCACAAAAAAAAAAAAAAAAAAAAAATCCAACAACAAAGCTCAATCGAAAAAACCCCTTGTCATCAGCACCTGAACCAAGAACCATGACATTCGAGAAGTACACCGTGTCCATTAGCATACACCTACTACGAACCAAACGAAACGATACAATCAATTCCTAAAAACCACCTCAAAACCGCCCCATCAAGGAACTTGGGAACATTGAAAGCCGCGCTCCCGGCACGAAAGCGGCTCCTCCGGCAGGCAGAGGCGGCGCCGCGCCGGGAGACCCCCGCCCGCTGCCCCCTCTGCCCGGCGGGGCCGGCACCGGGCCCGGGGCGCCCCGGCGGCGCCCGAGCCCCGCGCCCGGAGCGGACGGAGCGGCCGGCACCGGCCGGCACCGGCGCAGCGCCGCGCCGCCTCTCCCGCCCGCCGGCCCGGCAAAGCTCCCCTCGGCTCCGCACGCCTCGCAGCGGCGCGGCTCTGGCGGTCCCGCGGCAGCCCGGCCGCGCCAAACTCCCCTTCCCCCTCAGCAGCTCCCCGGGCCATGCCAGCAGCGCCCGCCACAGAACCTTTGGTGCCGGCCCAGGGGCAGAAGAAGCGCCCTCCAAGGCAGCGGCACACCCCGATTTCAACCCTTCAAACGCTGCGAGAGCTGCAGCTTCCTTCAGTTCAACCCCCGAAACCGACGCCACACTCAGGTGCTCGCCTCACTTCATCGAGGGCAAATAAATGTGTTCTCCCCTTCCATTTCGTCCCCTAGAAGAGCAGAAAAGAAGGGGCTTTCCTCAAATGAAATCCCTCAGATTGTGGGAATCTTTAAAATCAGAGGGTTTGGGGAAAGCTGCAAAAAAAAGGCAGGCCTCACAAACAGCACAACTGCGGGTAGAGCTAAGCACTAGACATCAGATTTGTCAGCAGACAAATTATACAAGAAGTAGCAGTTAACTACAACTAGAGCAATGGTCTGTGTATTAACGCCCCTCTAGAACAACTCCCTAAGCTACAGAAAAGTACATCTAGCGAGACACTAGGAAGTTCTAAGCTTGAGAATGGAGCCCCGTGCATTGTGTTTTAAGGCTTACAAGCAGGTATTGCACTCGAAATAAGCGAGCATTGTTTTAAAAAGCAAAGGTACGTGTGCTTACAGGGGTTAGACAGAACTACTGTCAATATGCTTGTGCTTCGTGTGACCGGTCCAAAAACTTTCCAGTAAATTCTAACATTAGGTTCTTGGTCTGCTGGCGGGGATGTGAGCTGCTGGCATCTTCCCACTGTCATAAGCATGTCATGAGAGTGATGCGAGAAAATTAAACAGCTCGAGACGCCTTCCTCAGCAGTCCCGCCCCGTTCGTGATTTCTACATAGACCCCCGGCCGGCGAGACAAATGATGGGAAAGGGGGATTTTACCTCAAGCCAAACCCTTTAAAAGGAGGGACAACAGGGCTGCCCCCTCCATTTAAACCTAAGGGTGATGAAAATGGAGGGGGGGGTTAACCTCAAATCGAACCCATCAAACGACAACAATATTTTCCCCCTTCCATTTAAAATAGAACCCAGGGGTTCCCTGCCACCCCTGGGATACCCCTAACACCCTGGAAAAGGCAGGTTTGCCTTCAGCCAATACCCTCAAAACCACAAGCGAAGAGGGATTGCCCACCTGTTCAGACAGGGTCAATAATGGAAAAGAAGTCGCTACCTTCAATTTGAATTGCTTTTGGCCTCAAAATCCTTTTTTTTTTTTTTTTTTTTTTTTTTTTCCCCTGGGAGCACCGTGGAGGGATTGGCAAGATGAAATTTAAAAGGGAAAGGAGAAATGTCCCCGCTACAAATACACATGGGCTCACCTGTTTGGCTGCTGCTTCTTCCCGGCACAAAGGTTTGTCCCTCGGCACCTCCTTGGAGCAATGCTCCAGGTATCCAAGTGACCCCCCAGACCCTGCTGTCTCAAGCTCTCACCGTCCTTCCAAGGACAGCCCCGGGAGCCCCCCAAAAGCTCCTCTTCTCCGGCAGCTCCATGCCAAAGTGAGCTGAGGCAAACCCCCTTAAAAGAGCCCCCGGCAGGAGCCGGCCCCTCCTCATCCTCACAGCTCACACCTGGGGCTGCTCGGGGTTTCTTTCCAAATGAATTCAGAGACAAATTCCTATTCTTACCAATAGCTACAAAAACGAAACACTTGACGGGATTTAGTATTCTACACACACCCCTCCCCGTGCATTTTGGGGCAGCTTTGGGTCCCTCTGGGGGACGGCACCCAGCGTGACCCCCCCTCGTTCGCCACCCACCTGCTCCTCCACCGCAGTGTGCCTCCCTCTCCGAGGGACCTTGGGGCGCCCCAAAGGACATCAGAGCCCCGCGTCTTCGCCCCCTTTTCCTGGCCCCCAAAGAAGGCACAGAACGAGTCCAACTGCCCTGCAGAGCAGCCCAGCACTTCCTTCAATCCCTCTCCACGTGTCCATCCCCCCCGAAAGGGACTCTGCCGCAACAAGAAAGCCCCCCGAAGGGTTGAAGCTCCTGCCCAGCCTCGCTGTCACAGGCGAGGGGCAGAAAGAGGGAGTGGCAGAGACGGCGGGGACGCGGCACGGACGGCACGGCACAGAGCGGGGGCCGCTCTCGGCGCGATGCCGGGAAAGCCCCGGGTCCGGCAGTGCCGGGCGGCGTTTGGCCGGCACGGGGGGATCCGCCGAGAGCCTCCGGCCCCGTGCGGGGACTCCTGCCAGGGCCCAGGGGCGCCGCGCCGGGGGGGTCTGCGGACAGAGAACAGGAATACGGGGAGAAAGAAGGAAGAAGGAGAGGCAGAGAGAGGGACAAGAGGGGGAGCCTCACAGAGCGCCCGCCGGGCTGCAGCCCGAGCCCGCCCCGGCCTGCTCGGGATGCCGCGCTCGGCGGAGCTCGGCTCGCTTCGGCTGAACTCGGCTCGGCTCGGCTCGCCTCGGCTTTTAGCCGCTAGACTCGGCTGGATTCGCCTCTTCGGCGCAGCTCGGCTCGGCTCGGCTGAACTCGGAGCCTCTCGGCTCGGCTCGGCTCGGCTCCCTTCGGCCCAGCTCGGCTCCCTTCGGCTCCCCGCCGCCGCCGCCTCCCGTTTCGCGCGCACAGCTCGGTGCTCGCCCGCTGCCGAGCCCCGCGGGCGGCCCGGCCCGGCCCGGCCCGGCCGTCGCTCGGAACCCACCCCCCCAACCCCCCACCGCAAGATTAGACCATGCAGGGTTTCTGTGTTAAACCCTTTTTGTCCTATAAGGAGAGAACTTCTCTCTACCTCCTTCGTCTCCTCATTTTTCGTCTTGGATTGCAAAATCAGAGTTACAAAAACCTCGTCAAGTACAAGACTTAGTAAGTAGTCCAGAAGGTAGTCCCGTCAATTGCATAACCTAAAGAAAACCTTATACTTACGGTTCCACAAAAAAGAAATCGGACCAGAGTCCTACTCACTGTGTCAAACCTTATTTAAAACACACAAAACCCCCAAAAGAAATAGTTCCACAACCAAAACAAAACCTACAAGTAACACCAACCAGAACCACACCTCCAAATACGCTGCTTATCAGCCACCAATCCTAAAAACCTATTTTCTACACACCTTGGTAGTACAGCTCTTCACAACTAACCTCATCCTTTACAAACACTAAATCGCAAACCAAAAAACTTACACGTGACGTCAACTCTTCAAAGAGCATTTAGACACTCATACCCCAAATGACAGTTCAACCACCAAAAGTAAAATTACCGAGATCATTACAAATAAATACCTGTCTAATATTTAGTTACAAAACAACCCCAAAACCACACAAAACCACAAAGAAGTTACCTCAAAACATCAAACCTACCTACCATTTAAAACAATTAACCCTACCAAGACCAAACATAACAAGAATACATTAAAAAAAAAAAAAAACCAAAAAAACCACCCAACCACCAACCAAAAATACCCAATGACTCCAACACAAATTGACTTCTCATTATCAAAATAGTATGACCTTTTAATAACCTAATTCTATTGTTTCTACATCTCTTTTAACACCTAAAAGAACTACAACTCACACTTGAACCACAGTAAATAAACTTACTTATTAACTAACCAAATGAAACAATAACACATCTGTACCTCTAAATAAATTGCTGCCAAATATAAACATCTTTAAACATACTACTTTGCAAAATAAAACAACTGTTAATTTTTTATTCTTAACACACAATCATAAATAGAAAACATGTTTTAAAATATACAAATCGAC